>NC_066847.1:23711503-24013169 GCF_001640805.2 Lates calcarifer | reverse complement strand
CTGAAGTCAGTCAGATGAGCAGTTGTCAAGAAACGGACAGAGATTCCTCCATTTACGGTTAGATGATTTGTGAATGCTACTTAGATTATTGATGTATTGATGAACAGGGTGGATTTATTGCAGGACTGTTGTAGTAGACTGCATTAGTCCTAGCTAATGCCAGAACATTAGGAAATACCATTTAAGTATTAAGTATTCCTCAAGTTAACAAATAATCAGTTCACCCAAATAACCCCCCTCAAACCCCCACCCCTGCCAGATAGTTTGGTTTGATTTGTCCCCACTAAAATGGGAGTTAATGGAATCTCATTTGCAATTCCTTACTGAATGTTAAAAATAACATTTTATAAAAATTCAACAGCAGTCTTTCTTTCCAGAAACAACACTCTGGTTTCGTTTGGTAATCCAGACCTCAGTGTCAACAGTTTTCATTGGAAGTACTTTCTACTGAAGAAAACTGTCCCTATGAAAACTGTTGACAGTGTGTTCTTATGGAGAAACAGGGGTATATTTTCAGGAAATACTCCTGCTGTTGAATTTTTCTACATGTAATATTCTCACAAACAAAATTCTGTTCATCTCCAGTGCATCTGGGTTTGAGGCCAAAATCTCAGACTCTCAAAATCTGGTTGAATAAAACCAAATCTGCATGTTTACTCACCACAAGAGGCAATTGAGATAATGGTTTGCTGTAATTTGCGTGGACTGACCCTTTAAATCTACGAACAGCACCTTGATCGTGACACAGTTTCACTGTGGCAAAAACCCTCCATCTGGTACTTGAAACACATGTGAACAAAAACCCCCACATTTGACATGAATATTTGAAGTGAAGTAACTGAATTAAATTAGAAAACACAGAATTTACACAGAGGGCTCTGATCCAAAAACTGTTCTCATTCAGTTACTGCCCTGTGTTTCTGTGTGTACATGTACAAGGCGTTGGGCATTGTCAGCACTGTCGGTGTATGTGTGCACGGTGATAAATGAGCCACCTCTTATTGTTTACTGATCCAATCTCCTCAGCCAATCAGTGCGTGTGCTCAGGCCTGTCACTGTGTGGTCGTCAAGGTCACGCCAATCCTGGTTTCTTTAAGAGATGGGCCTTGGCCTAGTTAATATTCCCTCACACTCTGTCTTATTCATTTTTACTGATCAAATATATATGTGTGTGTGTGTGTATGTGTGTGTCTCAAGGGAAATGGGGTTGAGGTCATCAAGGGCGATTCAATCGTTACCTTTTATTAAACACATAGTTAATATTCTCTCAGAAAAATCTTGGAGCAGAGGCAAAAGATTATTATTGGATATGCGTCCCCCCCTTCTTCCTCTCCACACACACACACACACACACACACACACACACACTCTCACACTCTCTCTCTCTCAACATACAAACAAGTGCTCAGACATAGAAAATCGACAACATAAACATACCGCTGTAGTTGATAGCAGAGCTATTACACTTGATAACATTTTTTCTACTTTGTATCAAAACCAATACAGCATGCTCTGATAATATCTGTCTGCTGCAATCTCTGCTTGAAATTAAAGGGAAAAAAAACACAAAGAGGATGCTGTGTCTGGTCTCATTTTGAACAGAAAAAAACGATAAGATCTGTCTGGTTTCTCATCTGTCACTTTCTCTCCATGGTTTTCCTTGTAATTGCCTCTTTTTCCAGACTTTTATGCCTCCACATACTAATGCGTTGTCCTGTGTTTTCTCCACAGACCTGAAGACTACAAGATGAAATGAAATCAAGGCTGCCTGACGTGAGCAAAACTGAAGATTTTCACATTACACTGAAAGCAACAGTTTCCTCGAAATAATTTGTAGTTGTGGCAGAAAGAGCTTTGTAAAGTCAATGGCCAAAAAGATTTTTTAGGATTCAAAAACATACAATAAATGATTTTCTCTGTTCAGATGAGACACTACAAGAACAAAAAGTCATTTACACTTCTGTGTAAATCCAGGCAATAGCACTGGCTGCTCCAAAACTGAAATCAAAGCTGGACTGGACTTTACTAAAGCAGTTAGTCATCACACAGATGCCAGCATCGTCAACACAAACTCTCTTCTGCTCTGTCTGTGTGGCTAAACACAATAAAACCGCTCTGTCAGTTGTTTTGGCCTTGACACAACCACAGCAGACCTGAATAATCGGGGAACAGCTTGAGATTTCACCGTGTGGCTCAGCTCTGATCAGAGAAAAATCAGATTCTGTGGGTTTTCCCTCTGATTATACAACCATGAAATGATCAGATCTGGCCCATAAAAAATGACATCTGTTAGAGCTGATCCTGCCTTTGAAGGTTTGTGGGTTCACAGTGAAACCAATTAATGTGTTACCATGGCAACACTCAGGCCATCAGTGCAGTTTCAGTAGAAAAATGTTAACTTTGGTCAGGAAATCCTGAGCTTTTCCTCTTGTGTGTGTTTCAATATTGTTGTCAACTATGAATCTGTTCTTTTTATTTGAATCGTAAAATAGGCTAATAAACAATTTAAAAGGAAAATATTAACATGCTTGTTTATATTAATTTATTCTGTCTAGTGAAAAACTCACACCTCTGAAATGTCCACTTTCAGCAAACTAGCAACAACCCCGACCCTCACTGCTACAATAGCAGTTGGGTCTTTCTGTTGCTCCAGGTTCTGGTAGCGCGCAGAATTCGATCCCTTAGACTCTGCACAGTGAGGCCCCTTTTGGTCTACGTCAAGGTCCACTATGCCACTGAGTACCCTCTTATTAGGAGTATCTCTCAGTGCACTTTTCAATCTTCAGTTTGGGTGTTAGGGTTAAGTTATTTCTTACCATTAACTCTTCCATCTGGGCTGTGGACTTCAAAAATTATCAGCAATTAAACGCACAACCTTTAATCCTAAGAGCAGCAGCCAACTGATCAGACACTCTGAATGTGTATTTCTTGCAGAATTTGAGTGTTTTAAGTTTACTGAACCTGGTCACCAAACACTCAGTGAACCTCTCACTGTTGAAACAGGGCAAAACCAAACTTTTGCATAATTAGGATGATTCATAACACCGTTTGTGTTGCACAGACTCTAAAGATTTTTGTCCCTTTCAGTCATTTAGCTTTTTTTAACCGATATGTTCCACCTGCCAAGACTGCAGTCTAAACATGTCAGGTAGAAAACGACCTGTCTTTACATAAAAACGTTCAATTAAATAAAAGTAGCCTCGTCAGTCCATTGTTACATGTTCGTTTCACTGTGAATTTTAGTCCCCACGCTGCAAAAGAAACTGATGTTAATCTGCACCTGTGTGCTGGAGACAAGAGCTTCGGCTTTATCAACAGACAGGAGCCATGCTTACTACTTCCACATCCAGGCAGCCTCATACTGTAGAAGCTGAACTGAGGCACCAGATTGTCATATTTTGCAAATGAAAAACACAACCAACAAGAGCTTTAGTATTTGCATCTTCCTTTGTTTGTGCCAATTTGGAATCATAACTGGCTAGATCAATTGTCCCTCATCCAATCTAACTGATTACAGCTAATTTTGGATTTATTTCCACGCTGGAAACAGCAGGATTCTGTAGTACATTTGACTGAACTCAGCCCCTAGGATATATATACAACTCACTAAAAACAAAATGTATTGTTACAATGTTATTCTCATTATCTTATGAGGTGTGTTGGTCAGTGTTATCAGCATGTCAGTGAAGAGATGGGTGTTGGAGCTAGAGGCTTCAGAGGGTTAATTAACCTGTTCTTGTCTAGTAGTGTTTTTACATAAATGCTCTAGAATCTAGTTTAAGTTTGACTTTTTTGTGTTGTTAAATGACCTAAAACACAATGTTGTAGTCTCATTACAGATTTATTGGTTATAAAAGCAAACAAATTAGAAAATAAATAAGTTGTTCATATTGTACTAAGGGGCATGATGGTAAGACACATTCCTTATTAAAACTGTTCAAGTCTGACAGTTTAAATGTCAAATAGACCAGGGCCAGCTCACAGCTAAACTTTCAGTTGCTTCAGTGCCTGTTTTTTTCAGACTGCAGTGCAGGAGAGGGCAAAGTTTACACTTTGTGGTGAGACAGCAGACTGTTTGGATCCAGGCCCACCTTCCGACACGAGGTCGAAAGGTCAACCGGTGAGAAAAGTGTTTCCACAGTGAGCAGGCCTGACTTTGCATAAGAACAATAAACAAAACAAACTGGGGCAGCAACACAAGACACAAACACCGATTTGTCCTTTAAATTCACCACAAGTCTGAGTATTAAAGCCCAGTACAGACCTGCTCCATGTTTGTACTAACAGAATGAAATATGGAAGGACAAAATATCATTGTGGTGGCCAGATTTTCTCATCATTTACAAGATAAATTTGATTTGTGTTCCACAGTGTTTAGGTAACAGAAATTCGATATGTCTGCTTCTACATTTCATTTTTTGGAGATTAACTCCCATAATAGTTCATCCAAAAACACTGGTAAAGAGAAGCAAATTCAACACAATACTGTACGGAGAAATCTCTTCAAAAACATTTCAATATTCCTTTACACACTGAAACACTGAAATAAGTGTGTGTTTGGGGGGGGGGGCATGATTCATCATTATAAAAAGCAGCCTGTACAAATGTTGCCAGCTCATCATCCTCAATGATTTGAATTGTAAAATAATCTAGCTAAATTACATTAAACCAAAAACAAGATGCACGTATCCAGTTACACACTCACTGGTTGGCTCAAAGGAGACATGCAGCTTCACACACAAAAACAGAAGAAGGGTTTAGTCCTGAAATCAGCTGTAAGATGGGAAGAAACAGGTCTTACCTTTACATTACCACTGGACGATGCTAACATAGATCAGGCACTTTTCGGACCCCCTTTTTTACAGAGATATCGTACAAGAGTCCACAGAGCTATTTACACTGTTTCACCTGGTGGAGAAACTCACTGGAGACACAGGGAAGAGGGGGGTTCTCACCACAGTTCCAGATTGGGGGGTGGGGGTGGGGGGTGGGGTGTTGGGGTAGGTGTATGTGTATGTCAATATGTGATTTGTTTCCATGTGTGGATATGTGCGTGTTTGTGTGTGGGTGTGTTGTGGCGTGCAGGGCTCAAGCACTTTAGGTGAGTCCATCCTTCCTCTTAAAGTCCTCCCTCCTCGCTCTCCTCCATGGCGACGACATCACGTGAAAACCTCCTGGCGACGCCCGGCGACCTCAGCTCCACGTCCTCGGAGTGGGCGGGGCGCGAGCGGTAACCGTGGGCCGACTGGGAAGGCTGTCGGGGGTAGTACTGAGGGGGGTAACCACGATGGTAATAGGGGTCCTGCTCTTCCTCTCCCTCCTCCTCCTCCACCTCATCTTCGCCTCCTTGGTCGTTGTTGTAAGCCACTGCAGCGGGGTTGTACAGCTGGTTGTAGGGAGGGTTGTAGGGCTGGTAGCCGCCGTGAGGCAGGGGTTGGACTGGGGTGGTGGGAATATTTGGGGGTCAGTTTTGAACGTACGTTTCCGGATCACCACAGCTAACATAAAATCACCACTGCAGGTGAGCGTGGAGCGAGGTAAAGGCTGGCTTTGTGACTAACAAATGCCTTAAGTGAGCAGAAGCGCGGCAGGAATGGGGAGCATGCAGAGGGTGAAATTTAAATTATGCAGCAGGTTCGAGCAGTCTAATTTTCTCTCTTTTTTCACTGACACTGAAACTGTGCATAAGCAGATTTGGGATCTACAGTAAAGACTGTGTCCACAAGACTGGGTTAATGAGGAAGTTAGTTAATGAAACTCAAGAAAAATCTGGTTTCTACCACATTTTGCCCAGATTTTCCAGAAATGAAAACATCACAATCTGGGTCCCGTTAGGGGGAAAATTTAGATTTTCTACCCACCTTACAGTATGCGAGATGTACAGATAGAAGTGGGTTGGTTAGTAACGATTGCAGCCAATCAGCATCAAAGCAATTCATCAGCATTTAGCTGAGATTAGCTTTGAAGAGATTTGAGCTTGAAGCGGGGTGAAGCGGAGGGGCTGCCGCAGCAAAGCATTGTGTGCGCGGGCATTTGATGACAGATGGCACTGCGATCAGCGCCGGTGATCATCACAGCAACGTTGTGTGGTTTTGTTTGGCCTTGTGGGAAAGCAATCTAATCCAGTTTTGTCTCTGAGACAGTCAAGTGATGAAACACACGGCTTTACAGTTCCATCAACAAATCTTACTGTATAGTAGAAATTAATCCAGTTTCTATTCATAATTAACAATCATACAGAATCATGTGCATTACGACTGAAAATCTTCTCTGAATAATGTTTCTAAAAACTTGCACATGATACAAATTAGGTGCTGTAAGTTGCTTAAAATCACTTGCTCTGTTAATAAAGCCACCTTGCTTTTTTTAACTGTTGCAACTTAAAAAAAAACATGGTTGAAAAAAAATATCAGGCAGTTTGATTTGTTGCCTTTTGTTGTTGTGGATAATTTCACATATAATCCTGCATAAATGAAGCGTAGGCTGCAAGAGTAGTTTGGGATACAAAAAAGAAAAAAGAAAAAAACATTCTCCAGAGAACCGAAATTTCAAAAACACTGCTGCAGGGATTAGAGGTTAAACACCAGGGCCAAGAGTAATTATCCATCCCAAGAAATACTGAGGCCTTGAGGGAATCATTGAATTTATCAATTTCCTCAGTTTCTAGTCTTATGAACAGGGCACAGAGGGAGGGATGGAGGGAGGTGAGCACAGGAAGAGGAGGAGGATGAGAAGGAGGAGGAGGAGGAGGACGGCTGGAGAATGCTCCTCAGTAATCATTCCCATAGTCCTGTTGAACTTCAGTCAGAAAGACGAGGAAGCCGAGGGAGAGGAACAAAGGGAGGGAGGGGGGAGGGGAGTCAGAGAGAAGATGTTACACCTCGTATCAGGAGGGAAACCCAACGGCACCAAAGAGTTAACCCTCTCAAACCGCACTGACAGAAACTTTCCCAGCTGTCAGGTTGCGGTTTTGGAGGTAGAAAAATTAGTCTTGGAATCTGCTTTTCTCTTTTAGAGAAAGAAAATATGCACACCCTGAGTAATTCTTACAATAAATTTAGCTCAAATAAATATTAAGACATTCATTTAAAATGTTTGGAAAGATGGAAAATGTGTCAGATCTCTATTTTGCTTTCTTTACACAGGAAAGTGCAAATAAAGATTTCCAACACAGAGACAGAAGTACAACATGAGCGATTGTAGTCCATAAGACATACCAAGAAAAGCATGCCATGTGAGTAATACTGAGCCAAACATTGTGCAGTAACACAGCACAACTTCAGTGTTTAACCAGTAAATACTCAGTGAGATGCTCATTTGAAGGCAGTCTGCTTCACGCACACAGCTACTCTAAACTCTGAATTCAGTGAAATGATCTCCAGAAACAAGACTTGTGATATGAGAGCTGGGTTCTCCCTCAGTTTCTAGAGAAGTTTAAAGGGATAGTTCAGTTTAAGGCATTTAACTACTTAACCAGAGAAATTCATAGACGATTTATGTATCTGCTTGTAGCTGAAAGACGTACCCAATGGTTGCCTATTGACTATGTGACCCTCAGCTTTAATCTCAGCATTCACATACCTGGGAAACCAGGCAAGACATTTGCAAAAACATAAAATAGGAATAAAAAGTAAACAACACGTTTGTCTCACTTTGATTTCGTAGGAAAATACCAGCACATTTACTGAAAAACCCTGAACTATCCCTTTAAAGGTCACAAGAACAAAACAAAAGGAAGAGTATACTCTACACAGTGTATTTTATAATTACAGTTTCACTTTTAAGTGGTCAGTGAGGCAGTGTTTAATCCTTGCATGGTTTAGAATAACAGACACGACTCCTCTAAGTCATAAAATAAAATAAAATAAAACATTATGACTGGAATCCATTCATATAAAGGGAATCTGCTTTGATGGATGAAGTCATGTCTCATCCATTGGCTACTTTTAGCACATGATATATCATCAGGACGACTTGTCAGGAGCTGTTAGATGTGTAATGTCCTTGCTGTGATGGGCCCAAGACAATGGACACTTAAGCTGGAAGGTCATCATCAGTCTGAATATTCAAAGACGCCGAGCGTACGTGTGTGTGTGCGTATATGTGTGTGTGTGTGTGAGACAGTGCATTTTATTAGATGTGAATGCAGACAAACAGCTCTAGTCTGTGACGTAGTAACCTTCTTAATCCATCAGTGTGGACATGAATGTATAAACTTCACAGTGGAACAACTATAAAAGCCTGATTACTCTCCAATTCTCTGAGAGCTTTACGAGGACAATAACTATCTCAGAGCCGGCTGTCACAGTGAAAACTATATTTCAGTGTTTTATACTTATAAAAGGTGGTTTATAAGATGGAAACACTGGGCAGGGTTGGACTGTTTAAGCTGTTTATATTAATAAATTACCAAATCTAAAATAATTAATCCGCCAGTAGTCGGTTGCTTTGAACAAATTCTTTTTAAAAAATGACGGAATATAAATGATGCTCAGTTGCAAAAGGACAAATCGAGACAAATGACATCTAAATAAAGAGCAGAGAATGTTTTTGTAAAGTCTGGATATTTTGTGTTTTGACTATGTTTAGTAAAATATTCCAGTCAAAATGTTATTTTTGTTTCAATTGCCAGAACCTGACTTACAGTGCACACTGCATGTTTCTGCTTTTGTCTTCATTTGTCTACAGCAGTGGTTCCCAAGCGCTTTTCAAGTAACAAGGTTATCGAGAGAATCTCATTCATGTTCTGTAGTGCAAATGAAAAATGCTTGCTCAACCTCGTGTTTTTGGATTTTATAGACATGTCTGTATTGTTCTTTAACGTCTCTGTTCCCTCCCAGTTTGGTGACCCCTGGTCTCCACTATGCTAAAGGTATCTTTTGACATTTAACTGGTGTGGTGTGGATGTTTGTCTACAGTGTGGAAAACCAGACAAGCTGTCCCTGTTGAGTTTCATGTGCTAATTTGTTACTGCTGAGGCAACACTTTACTTTATGTACGCCATTAAATATTTAAAAGCAGTATATAAACATTTAGTGAAGGGTTTATAACATACTATAATGTAGCTGTAAGGAGATATGAAGTGTTTATTGATGTATTTGTCAGTAACTTGGTAACTCCTCCTACCAAGTTAGGTAGGAACTCATAATGACAATATAGTAAAACACAGTTGTAATAACAAAATATATAATTAGAATTTACAGGAGAAGTTATAATTGTTGACTGCATAATAAAACACTTGAACATGTCCTTAATGTAGCTGCATTCAGCTTAATTATAGTATGTTATAAACCATTTAGTAAATGTTTGTATACTGTTTGTAAATGCTACAATAAGTGGGTGCTACAAACAGCAGCTGGATGATGCTTACCTCCGACATTGTATCCCATACATGAGTTCTGGTCACAGTATCCTGGAGGGCCAGCTGGTCCAGTGCTACCTGGATTTCCCGGCCTCCCCGCTGTCCCCGGGGTACCAGGCCGACCGGGTGGACCCTGGCTACCTGTCCGTCCTTCACCGGGCAGGCCTGAGGACGGAGGAAAAGTTTGTGTTAAAAGACGGGCGGAGTGCAGAAAAGTCAGTCGATCAATAAACATTCGGCGGAACGACTGACAGCGTGTCACCTGGTGAGAGGGGATAAAGGAAGACAGAGAGAAGGCAGGAAAATAAACTGAAAATGTGCCATCCAGGCTTGCACGCTGTCACTGTGCTATCACCGTCTTCAATCTGTTCTAAATCCCCCTCTCTGCTGCCGTAACAACATGACATCAAAAAATTAGGGGCAGCAAACGTTTTCTTGTCATTTCGGGATAAGGGAGATCATAGTGAAGGTCCTGGGGGCAGGCACAGGAATAACTGTTCTTAGCTGAAATTTAGCCAGAGGCTTCTTTTTTCTGTTTACATAGGAGAAACTACTCCATCAGGACTCGCTTCGGCAGTCAGCAGAAATATGAAATCAATATTTCGAGGTGAGTTTCATTCGCCAAGCGCTAAAATTATCATCCCACAAATATTCCAAAAAAGCATGGTGGATAAAGACAGACAGCTCTCCCCTATACCTTTCTGTCAGAAAAGATTTCCTTTCTCATACGTTGAAGTTTGTGGATTTTTTTTAGCAGTTATATGATCATAGAAAAGTTTCCAGGGAAGTTTTGTCAGCTTGTTTTGTGAGTATTGATCGCACAACAGTAAACACAAAATCCCAGCCCTGACATATTTTCATAACACAAAACTCAAACTCCACACAGTGCACAGGGAAATCAATACAGAGAATTATATTCATGGTCCAAGACGTCCGCTTGCTTTTCTCCGAGATTCAACAGAGAGTAAAATCCAAAACAGATTAAGTCTGTGTGCCGTTTAATTCTATTGTTTAAATATTAGAAACATTTTTTGGTTTTCTTCAAAGGGACCACAATGAAAAACATTCCTCATACAGTAGCTCCGGTGTGGGCGCAGGCTGAAAACACCAAAAACAAAAGGTTCAGAACTGAATCATTTTAAATATATATTTTAGAGGAGCCACAGCACCTCCAAATGTGATCTGTGCATTGAGACTGGATTCAGTTCTCTGTGCTTATCAAGTGCTCTCAGGACTACGTCTGTGTTCGTCTGTATCTTACCTGGAGATCCGGGTGGTCCTCGAGGTCCCTGACTCCCAACCCCTGGACTACCCCTCTCTCCCTTCTCTCCTGGAAGACCTGGCAACACACACAGCATAAAGAGATCCACATTTAGGTGAAAGTCACATTGCACTATTGCTATTTTTGGTGCACACACAGCTACATCAGGGTTTATTAGGGGATACTGACGATCCCAGTGGTGGAAAGTAACTAAGTACCTTTACTCCAGTGCTGTACTTGAGTAAAATTTTGATGTATGTGAGTATTTTTAGTGTATACTACGACTGTTGTACTACTTCACCACTTGTATTCCACCACATTTCACAGGGAAATATTGTGAGTTAACTACATTTATGTGACAGCTATAGTTACTCAGTAAATCAGGTTTAATTTAATAACTGTTTAAGACCCAAAGAGGTCAAATTGTCTAATATTCCATTAAAAGCAAAGATACAATAATATATGAATTTGTGTTGTTCATGACCTCTCAGATTTATCTTGTGACTGTTTGGAACTAACTGTACATAAAGTAGAAGTTTGACATCTAATAATGTAAAGTATAGTAATATATCACAGAGAGTACTTTTGCTTGTTACGGAGTATCTTTACATTGTTGTATTGCTACTTTTACTTAGGTAAAGCATCTTAACGCTCTTCTACCACTGCACTATGCCAACATTCGTATTACATTACAAATTTCTGTAGGAAATGTGCTGGATAAATTATGCCTGGATGATCAGTCTAATAAAATGTATGATAAACCCAGAGTTGGCTCCGTGCTGCTGTCCAGTAGTGCAGCTGTCTGAATGACCTAATGGAATATTTTTTCATGCGCTCTAATATTAGAGAACCACATAAAACTGTGATCTGCAGATTTTCTGTCCTGCTGCTTTTATGGCTGTCTTAATCAGCTGCATCGATAAAGAGGAAGTAAGCACAATGAGTCTGAGGAGAAAACATTTTACATTACCCCACATAAAAGTTTATTTCATTGTCTCGTGTTGTTCTCTTTACAAGAGCTCAAATGGCTGGCTCCATAGTCTCCCTCTATGCAGGACAATATTTTATATGGAATGTAGTTTGTCAATTTTACTTAAAAAAACAACTGATTTCTGTTGAGCAGCAAAACTTTGTTCCTGATTCTTCTATCAGCCCTACTTGGACCATCTGAGATAATAACAACATGTCCTATTTTCATAAATAAGCCATACATCTTTTGTAATATTTGGCCTACTCTGGTTTCAGTTCAGCCTGTAAAACAGTAAGGTAATTTGTGTGTGTGTATTGGGCCCATGGCTGCAGATCATAAATGTTATTGAGGAGAATCAAAGGTCTGAAGCGTGGAGGAGGACCTAACCATGCTGGACATTTCCTGACAAGAGGTTCAAGTGCTCTCAGCTTTCCTAACCCTCTGTGTGTGTGCGCGCGCAGGCCCATTCAGTATGTGGTTCTTCAGTGTGGGTTGCATGTTTTAGTGATGAAGACGGAGCCTCATAATGGCTGTTTCTCCTCTAAGGCCTCGTGGCAGGCGAATGACCTCATAGATATTGGAGTTACTGTCTTCTGGTCTGGAGTGAAGCTCGCGGGAGCTCTGACCCTCACTGTGAGTTTGTCTGGTGAGTCAGAGAGCAGGCCAGACAATGATATATAGCAAACAAGCAGGCGGGTTGAAGCTCCAACTGGAGCGACGGACAATTTTTCTGTTCTTTTCACAGTAAAAGCCTCTCGCTGACGTGGTAAATGCACCACTTTACATACATAATGTATCTGATTATTTTACAATCACACTACTTTCACCAGCGGGATGCTTCTTTTCAACATAAAGATTTATCACAACACCACAGGCTTACACAGTCACAATAACCATCTTTATCCAAATAGCTGGCTGTGGCTGAGTAGGTTCTTTTTATTCTGTTTCATTTATGCAGAAACAGCGACAGGAGAAGTAGACATGGAAGTGAGGATGAAATTGAAACATTAGCAACAACTCTGCTTGACCTATTTTCCTATTGTGCAGAAATCTAGTTTCCTTAAACTGTTCATTATTTTGTTTGTTGCTTTGAAATGGGCTCAAATGTTTACCTTCATGTATAGTATTGAAAATGTTGGAATGATCAGAGTGCATTTCTACACACTCTATACACATATCTTTAAACAAATTTGGTTTAGAGGACACTGGCATTTAATTCCACCATAGCACCAGGCTGTAATTATTACAAAAAAATAATACTGGAAATCATGGTAAATTTGGGTTAAGTAATTACACTATTAAATGTTGAGTACTTCACCAATTTGGCATTTAGCAACACTATTGGACTCAAGGTGAAACACGATTGATCAAAACTAATCCATCAGAATTAGAGAGACTGTCTTTTTTTATTCCACATATTCTTCCTTGTTAAAACCGTTACCCACAATTCAACTGAATTGCTGACAGTTCAGCTGGTATGTTATGCTGGTAGCGGCTACTGTAGCCTCGAGCTGCCAGCCTCAAGCAGAGATGAGGAGCATGCTGCCTCACCTCTTTCTAACTCCACACCCCCCAGATTATTTTCATTTTCAGACTTGTAGTCTGCAGACCCAGCTGACGCCGCCTCAAGTGACATCCTTTAAGGCAATTTATCAGACTTGTCTGAGCTCCCTCTGGAGCCACAAAAAGCTTTATGCAATTTTTCCACATATGCAGTTGTACTCTAAGACCTATAAAGATACTTTACTGTCTAAAATCAGTGGAGTTCCCTTTTAACTAAATAAGAGATCAAACAAGTGATCCCCTTTCATTTGCAAGTTATGACAGAAAACCCAAAGGTTGGGGTGTCTTGGTATTCTAGGTGTTTAAAGCATTGACCATGAGCCACAGTGTCCCTGTCAATCAGTCCTCTCAATTTTGTATTAAATGCATAAAACGCCCCACCATTAAATAAATAAATAAATAAAAAATAAAAGAAAATCAAAAGGCTGCATATTATATTTTTTCCATATATTATCAGTCATCCTGTCTTCCAGTTTAGAGTTAGATTGCAGTAAGGTCTGTCTAATAAATACCCAAATGGTTTCCCCTCTTTCGATGCTAATATAAACAACAGCATGTAGTTTGAGTGTCTAGACACAGCCCAGACAGTGAAGGACTGATTATGGTGTGTGATCACTCTGTATATTACAAAGAGAGATTTGTATGTTTGGATATTGCTACATCTATTTTCCTGTGTCAATCTTTCTTCTTGACATATGTTGTCCTATCCTGTATAACTCCGTCTTTATTCATAAACACATCCTTAGATATCGTCCTCTCTTACCTCTGTCTCCCGGTCGTCCGTTCTGGCCATTGGTACCAGGGAAGCCCGGTCTGCCAGGCGGGCCTTGCTCTCCCTGAGGCCCCGGGAGGCCTCTCCTTCCCGGCTCCCCGGGTGGTCCGGGTACTGTTCGGACCGACACTGCAGACTGGACGGGGATCTGGTTCAGTATGGAGTTATAGCGAGACAAGTGGCCTGCAGGAGGTAGAGGAGGAAAATAGTTTGAAATGATGTAGATGACTTTTGAGTATTTTGAGACAATTTGTGTGTTTTTTGTTTGTTTGTTTGTTCTGTTTTGATTGAGGGTTCTGCAAAATCAAATAACAATATATTTATATGCTTTGTGTTAATGTTTATACGCCACTGATTACTCACTCTGGATGAGTTGTTCACACACTTGCCGTGCGATGGCTCGAACAGCAGCCTGGGATTGCACATCGCCCTTGGGAACAAACGACACACACAGAGCTCAGAGAATGTGATATCGCACAACCACACAGTAGACTGATTCGACTTTTCTATTTGAGCAGCCACAGGAACATAAACTTCCAGACCAGTGGCTGATAAATTGGTGGGCGTGTGTTTTGTGGATGTTTTAATGAGCGTACTCCACCTTTATTCCACACTCTGACGCCCCTTATATTTATATTGGCCAAAACAGATAGCTGAGAGCAAAGCAGAGGGTATCTATAAATTGCACAATTAAATTACACTACATAAATCAAAGTTTAATCTTATAAATATCTGGGTATAACTCTGTTGACTTCAACTGTGCCTCCACTAAACTATGTTGGTATTCCACGCAGTAAATTTTAAATCCGCATTTTTACTGCAGCTGAAATTAGCAGTGGGAAACATATCAACAAATGTATCAAAATGAAGTGCTGGTGTCTTTATTTGACAGTGTTAAGTGCCCACTCTTGTTAGGATTTTAAAGGGAGAGGTCGCCCACTGCTAAACCTTTGATACGACTTGCTATGTGGTAAAGTAACAGTCAGAAAGTACCAAACTGTCTTTATGGGCATCTGTATTGATATAGACTGAGCAGAATAAGAACAGAGCAGAGTGTTTGAGTGTATGAATGTTCCTTCATATGAGAGAGGTGGTAATTCCTCTGACAGACTGAGCAATTTTATTAGATACCTACAAGTGAAGAGTTTTACTTGATATTTAACTTAGGATCTAGTGACCTGAAACTTTTTTAGATTTAAGTTGTAACTGATATTCCTTAAATGCCATTAAAAAGGAGTTTTCAATGGGTTTGCAAATTAATTTACAAGCAGCCTTGTGGTTGTATGCCTCAGCCAACCAATCCAGTTATAGTTAATCACCACGTGAATTCTCAATTTATGGCCACAAACATGTTTTTTGCAGTCACAGTGACCTTGACCTTTGACTACCAAATTCTAATCAGCTCCTGAGTCCAACTAAATGTTTGTGCAAGATTTAATGAAACTATCAGATGTTCCTGATTCCTGATCACATTCACAAGAGCGGGAGGTCACAGTGATCTTTCACCACCAAAGTCCAAGTGAACCTTTTGCACTTTACTGAACATTTCCCAGCATTACTGAGATAAGGCGTTCACGAGAAGAGGACAGACGGACAACCCAAAAACATAATGCCCGAGGCAATGGCTGTCAGTGGTGTGGAGGCATAATAACTGTGATGATGTCTAATTTAAGACACCACTGAGATGCTTTATGGGAAATGTAGGATCCAGTGTTTTTGAAGCTTGACTCATACAACAGCCTAAAAGCTGCGGATGCCAACACCATTGTTTTGATTTGGACCACTCTATTTTTTTTTTTTTTTTTTTGGTTTGTTTGTTTATGACAAATATTCCAGTTTCACAAAAGTGCAATAATAAATCACTGGAATAGCCTTTCAAAAATAACATTCCACTGAAAAGCTACAGACTTATTATCATTCAACTGGCATTAGACCCTTATTGCTTAGATTTGTCACTTGAGTTGAGACTTGGTCACAACCTCTAATATAAGTTCTAATACAGCTGCTTAAATAAAAGTGGCTTCACTGCTTAACCAGTGTTTATAATGAATTCGACAGCTGGCAGTCTCCTCCTCTGCCGTGTAATCATCATCGTTTTTATACAGTCATTTGATGCGACATTTATTAATGTGTACAGAAAAATACATTAAGGAAAAAGCTTTGTGATAAATGTCTACTTTTCTGCTGCTCATTTTTTACTGTATAAAACATTCTGGGTCTGTGAAATGAGTTGCGGGCTAGGTTCACATTACAAGATCCTAACCAGATTCTAACCATCTTTATTCACAACTGGACAACCGCACACAAATGTACAACACAGAGGAGAAAATCCTGTCATGTATCTTTCCCCCCCAAAGAGACTTTCACGTTGAGCCCTGCTCTGAAAATTAACTGCAGCAAGGTACAAATGTTGATAAAACGAAGCAGAAACGGGAATTACAGGTTTGATTCAAGTTGGCAAGTCGTGTGTCTGTCAAGCCCTAGGCGGCGATGGCCTCGCTACTGTGTCAGCAAAAAATAGCTCTGCTGCAAATTTGAACCATGAACACTGATTTGATTTGGTTTTCCCTAAACGAGGTTGAGGGAGTGAAAAGAGAAATAAAGTGAATGTTGGTGCAAAAGACGAACGAGAAACAGCGCATGTGTGCAGGAGGGTAATTTGGTTTCTTCAAAACAAGGGTGTGTGAAGCATTAGTGAGGAATTGTTGGGAGTTTTACTTGAGCAAAATAACAATATTTCAACGGCAAAATGGAGCAGTAAAACTTGATTTGTTCTAAACAGTGGTTGAAGTGTGAGAGTGGAATGACTTACTCTTTCTCCCTTATCGCCTTTGGTACCAGCAGGACCCTGGAACATAAAAGCACAGGAGGAGAATAAACATTGGCCTGGGATGTGTACTCACAAATAGCCACACTCATCTCTCTTTCCCTCTCTCTTTTAATACCCTCACCCCATTACTCTCCATCTCTCTTTACCATTTTCCTTATGCCTCTTCAAACACACATACCTTTTCTTCTCTGATCTGACAATAAATGCATTGAAATTGTGACAATGTGTGCCTAGGTTCTCTTTGTTGTAAAGACAACACACACACACACACACACACACACACACACACACACACACACACACACAAATAAGCCCCAAAGCTAGTGTGCCCACAAACAGTGCACAATGCCTGTGCATTGGATGGGCTTGCTTTATGCTACTGCCAACACTGTAAAGCACACAGATGCATATCTGATCACAATACACGCACACACACACTCAAAAACCTGCCAAGCACATAAAGCCAGTGAATGCATATCAGAGTGTAATGCATTGTAATCCAGAGGCAAATAAAAGACATATTTCCTGGCCACAGAACCATGTGCTGATATGATAAATATCAGTTTGATGTTGTTACAGCTTTTGAATAAAGGCTTGTTTATCTTGGGGGGAAACATGTCCTTGACCACTGACTGACTGGCTATATGTGTGTGTGTGTGTGTTGGTGGATAGAGAAGGATAGAGAAAATGTGCACGCAGTCCTGGCATATTATATGCATATTATATTGCAGATGATAGAAAGCCTGTGCCAACATTTGACACAGCCGCTGAATCTGAGTGCAGGTCTCCACAATAAAAGTCTTCTCCTGGATCTCCTTTTGTGTGTCTGTCTGGACCTCCTGAGTCTTCCTGGGCACATAAATATCTACTGTCTTATCAGGGTGACATAGTAAAACCAAATCAAACTGTGTGGAAGCCAAAGTTAAGTATCTGGGTATAAGAAAGACAGAGAGTATCTCTCATAAAAATCTGATTTCTTATATTATTTCATCAAAACTCTCTTTTCGTAGTGCCTGGCATATGTATGGTCTGTCCAAAGCACAGAGTAGATGTTTTCTCGCTCAAAATGTTTTACAGTTCATCCGCAGGGGGAAGTACGTTTATGATGACTTTCCTCTTGCACAGTTCTTCAACGTGGAATGATAAAACAGTCACAAAAAGATTGTTGCTTTTTTCTTTTTCGAAACTGGCAAACGTAAGGCTGCTCGCTACCAAGTCAAGCAAGATAAATTAAAAAATCCTCAGGTGGTTGAGGCATTGGAAAGAACATTCAGAAACAGTATTTTGTCTAGGTTAGACACACACTTGGACTCATTGCCACACACTCAGGACATCACCTGGTGCTACGACAACCTGATTGTTGACTTGTGAGGTCAGTAAATAGAGAGGTATGTACATCTGGTGTCAACTGCAGGGAATTTTGATCAAAATGTGGGTCAGTGAAACAGTAGGCTAAACTTAAAATGTATAATCCAAATACCTAATCAAGGTTGTTTTTTTGCTGTTTTCCACAAGTGACATCTGTAACATCTGGCCCATCAAGACTCTGACAACATGGGCCAACTGACAGGAGATTTTCATACAGACTTTGCAGAGATCTGTACAAATAAGCTAAAAATAACATGTGTTTTGTCCTGTTCTATGTTATGAAGTTTCATGAAAATTGATCTTGATATATAGAGCATAACATTTCCAGATGTATCATGTCATTCCTGAAACAGAACAGTTTGGATTCCACTTCAGATGTCTGCATATCAGGTCAAGAATTTGACAGAGCTTGAAGTCCCGCTGTTCTGAATCTTTACACTCCATCTTGCCTTCAGTGCTATAAATCCACTGTCCTTTAACCCATTTCTCAGTGCGGCGGCACTTTTGTGTCCACCCCGACAAAACTGTTAGGAATGGCTTCCGCAAGGTCTCTTAAGGTCAGCTGCGACATGATGAAGCAAAATGCTATATTTCCCTGTAGATTTAAATGGCTGATAAAAACCACTTGTTTAAGAGGAAAAATGTTCTCTTGCAGCAGCAACCTGGCGGAGGGTTGCAGGGGGCCAGAACGAGAACTGAATCAGCAATTCAGCGCTGAAGTAAAGTTTGAGACTAAAACTTTTAGTTTAAGAGATTAAAACTCCAGATTTTCAGTTTGTGTATCAGCTGCATGTGCATACATTCATACGGGGCATCTGTGTCTGTCGGAGTCCCAGAGATGAGGCAGATGTGATCTCTCATTTGTTTGTGTGAGTGTGAGTGTGAGTGTGTGTGTGTGTGTGCGTGCGTGAGTGTGGGAGAGAGTGGGGGAGAGAGTGTCGTGAGTGATTTATAGCTCCCCCTCTCTGAGCCAAACTTTGCTGCTGGCCTGCAGAGCTGACCCGAGACTAGATTAGCTGTCACCAACATCACAGTATCATCTGTTCCTGTTAGCATTACACAAAGTTTGGAATCCAACATCTTCTCCTCCGCATCCTTTTCTGGGCTTGTGTTGTGTCACTTGCACATCTTTCTTCTTCTTTTGCTGGGGCTAAGCAGAGAACTACTTACTGAACTTTTACAATGAAAGTGAACCTTAACATTTTGAATTTCAAATTTTTATTTATTATTTCTTAAAAGATCACCTCATGAGATTTGTCTTTTGGATAATCTATACAGATGAGCTTAAGTCACGAGTAAATGATAGCTGTTATTATGATTCAAGTCCAACACTAAGAGGCTGCTTCCAGTTAAGAGAGGGGAGACTGGGAAGTGGAACAGGACAGGAAGGAGGAAAAACAATCTGCAAAGCATGAACTCCTTGTCAGTGTTGGAACCAAACCACAATGTTATTTATATTTAAACAAACTCCTGTATGTTTAGGGGGGCATGAATGGAGAAAAACATCTAAGACCAAACCTTTTTGTGCGAGGGTTTAGTTCCTGCGGTTCAGGTCAAGTCACACCAACACAATAACAGTGTTCTGTATGTATGTAGTCTGTATGTTGCATGCATGTCAATGGAGTTCTTGTGTCTGAAGCTAATTCGGTATCTGAGGTATTTTCACATCAATCTTAACAAAAGAAAACATTTTCACTCACTGGAAGTCCTTGATCTCCCGGGGACCCTGCTGGTCCACCTGGTCCTGGAGCTCCGGGTGCACCAGGGGCTCCCTGAGAGAAACACAGGTAATGGGAGAAAGAGACAGAGATGGAGAAGGGAGGTGACAGAAAGCAGAAGGATCAGTCAAGTCAGTGTGTGAGGGTGAGCTGCCAAGAAAATGATGCTGAGAACTTAATAAAAAATCTTTTTAAAAAAGACTTACAACAGGTCCAGGAGGTCCTTGTCGTCCCTGCGGTCCGATATTTCCCGGCAGACCCTGACGGAGCGGTAGAGGAATACATTCAGTATATTAAATATTATGTGCACTTTCATAATTGTAGGTTGAACTTTATTTTGCACAAGCCCTTTCTAAGAGGCCTGAGGAATTTCCTGCGAGTCTCCAGACTAAACCGACACTAACACTGTTATTTTCTAATACAATTAGCATACAGGCTACTGATGGAAACCAAACTCAGAAGCTGTAGCGTCTGCTGCTTCTGCCGGTGGTTGTCCAGCCTCAATCTGCCAGCAACTACCTCGAAATCAAACATTTGCTTTTACTTTTAGAAATATTGTACAAAACACAGGTGCATTCTTCCTGACTGCAGGGCTTTTCACAATAAGATTGTAGACCGTTACATAATCTGTATTTCAGTTGCCTCAAGGTGTGTAAAACCATCCGTGCCCTTTAATGTCTTCTCCATGATGCTGCGGTTTTTAAAAGAACACGTGAAAAAGAAATTGCAGCTTTCACTTCAGAGGCACATTCATACCTATGAGAATTCTGTAGGCCAGTTTTCTGAACGTATGACATATAATAACAGGATATATAATAGCATGATGATGGCTTCGTTGTATCTTAATATTTATGGGTCGTTCAAATTGAACAAATTCATTGCTATTAATACACAGTTTGGAAATTGAACTGAGCATCGGATTGTCCTGGAAAACAGCTTAACCTGAGGTTCAGCTAATCCTTTCATTTTTGCTTGGATGTCTGTCGTACTTTGTGGTTGCACACTGGGGCTGATGCCCTTTCAACATGGACACTCCTTATACGGTTCTCGGTTTAGCCTGTGTGAGGATGCAAGTCCTGAATTACAAACAATAAAATGACTTAAAAATGGGGAATATGACTCAAATGAGGATACAAAGTGCTAGATAAAATGTTAATGAAATTATGGAGGGTGGAAAAATTATAATGATTTAAAAGGCGCATGATACAGTCTATATACTGTAGTTTGCTCTTTGATTTCTTTGCACGTACACTGGATGCGTGTTATGTCTAATCCCATTCAGTAAACAAAATGATGACATATCTCTTAGTGAGGGAAATTCCCCTGTGGCGTTTCATCCTAAATGTCTGCCAAAGCAGCAACAGCATCCTCTTTGTTAAAGTCTCACGGGAAACTTTTACCTTCCAAATGGACACAACAATACCATGTGTTTGACTGCACAACAGAATCTGCGTTCATTACACAATAACACAACCATGAGCTCCTCTGCAAACCTCAGCCAGTATGTGACATCAGAAAACTCCTCAGTGAGTGTCACTCCGGAGTCACACAGTAAACACTCGCCATGTCCGACCCACTAATGGGACCCGGGAGGAGGCCTGAGATCCTACCAATGCTCAAGTCTCACAACGTCACACACGTTTTACTTTGAATTCCTTTCAGACTGAGTAGAAACACATCTGGAACAAGAGGGTTCTCAATCTTATGACCCCAAAAAAAAAAAAAAGTTCACTAAATTCCCTACTGAGAAGCAAACAAGCATTTGATGCAACACAGACAGGAGTCAGCCTGGTGTCACACTATAAACACTCCCCAGTAAATCACTCTAAAAGCTCTGGTAATGGGACATAGCTAATCGATCCAGTGCTGGAGCATAATGCAATGACAAAATTACACACCCGCCGTCAATACTGATGACATATCATAATCCAGACTTCATTTTTTTTTCTTTTAGGTTAAAACAGGAAATTCAGCCTTGTGCCTTCTCTCACAGGAGTCAGGCTCATGAAAATGTATTGCTGCTGTTTTGGAAGCCAAGTGGCAAAAAGTTTATGGTCTGACCTAGAGGGGCAAGGGCTAATCTAATTCAGAGTTTTGTATGCATGCTGAAATACCCACAAACAGTGAGCAGGTTCCCTCTATGTAACCTCTATTAACTACTAATCTACTCATAGCAAACTATCTTTGCAAAGGGCTCTGAGGTGAGTTTGGATGCTCTAGTACAAACTGTGCTGAGGACTTCTCAGCGGAAGATGATTTACAAGTCAGCAGTATATCTACAAGCTTTTACGAGCCTGGATCTACTCAGTGCGCTCCTGAGTTGAAAATGCTCTGTAATGCAAGCATCAATGACAAAATAAAGATTCATAGCTTTCCTTGATCCTTTTCACTGTGACACAGACAAATTAAGTAGCTAGGAGACAGTTACTGTTGTTACAACTGGTCTAACTGGCTGGTGCTGTACAGTCTTGGCCAGACTTGTGTTTTTTGTTTTTTTTTTAACACTAAGCCTGGCTTTTTTTTGGCTTGTATACACCTCAAATTTTTTTTTCATGTAGTGTGTAAGTTTAACTGAGAATCAAAGGGATATCTGTGTTCCCTCTTCTCCTTTCTACAGATCAGATGATAAAAATGAGTGGCTGGGATAAATCCCTATCAAGTGTCCACCCCCAAAAAAGCAGCACAGGCAGCAGGGATTATCAAAAGCTGCTTCTCATTCATAATCACTGTTCAGTTGGCTACACTCTACTTTCTATATCACTGTTAAATGAATAGCAGTAATAGCAGAAACTGCTGTAGCATTGATAACCTCTTGTGAATTGATTCTTATCAGTATTCGCTGCGTCCCTTTCGCCACTGCTTTCAATACATCCGATGAGAAATCACAGATTTAGAGGGACTTCAGTCTGAGCACGCTGCTGGAAGCATCAGTGTGTGACGCTGCAGTTAATTCTGCAGCAATAAAACTACTGATTGGAGAGGTTTCCTGTCTTGTATGGAAACTAAATTATAATTGGCTCTTTGTGAGTCTACAAACATACGCATTGTGTTTTTTTACAAGAAGTCAATAATTACAGATATAAAATACACAACATATTAGTAGCATCTTGATGAAATATGAATGTCGGAGGCCTGTCATAATCAGTGTCTCCCAATTGATATCAGCTAAAATTGCTCCCTGATTAGTCATTTCACATGATTACACTCAGTAATTACATTGGTAAACATGCACTGTATTCTGTGATACAGTGCAGCCTGGTAATTTGAAAACATGAACATAATATATTGTGAAACAAAAGCATTGAGCTGTAGTGTAGTGTGTTTAAAATTCTAAAAAGTTTTATTTCCCTCGCAACTGGCGGTCGTAGCTCTGGCATGTTTAGGAGAATCTGAAAACCACATTTACACTGACAGCAAGCTCAGGAGTGTAAATAAAAGCTCAACAAATCTAGCAATAAAAAGCAAAATATGAGAAAAGGATGTGCAGCTGTAGGAAAATCTAGTAATGCTTTAAATAAAGATCAGCTTGAAGATTTCCTTTTTTTAACTGTTAAATAGCAGCCTCAGAAACAGAAATACTACAAGCTGAAACTTGAGAGGAGTTTACCTAATCAACTAGCTAGCGTGTTCACTTAAGGAGACTTGATATTTTTAAAATCAAAGTTGGAAGTCCTCTCATTCACTCAAACACATCCAGTTTCCTTGGAGTCAGCCTGTGGCAGCCATTAGCAGAACCTGAGGAAATGTTACATCCAATCCATTTGTAGTTGTACAATGAGACAAACACTGTTTGATGGCATTGCATTGTGTTAGTTTGTGAAAGATGGTAGTTTTTACGTCATGAGCCTTTCAGCAAGACAAACTGGACGGTACATTAGGCGTCAAATTGAGCATCAGCGATGAAGTTGTAAGTCCTAAATCAAACATGTCATGGAAATGAAGCATGTTGAGAGTATCCAGTTAGAGTGGATGGCTACATTCATTGTACACACAGCTGAGAGCCTTTACTGTGGCTACCAGACAGTCACTTTCCAGTGTGAATATGTATCAATATCTGCTGCTTACTGATTCTGGTGATGCAGTGGGAGTGAGCCACAATATCAGACATATGCCTTTAACTCTTAAATGGGGAAAAGTTCCCTAAACCTAAGAGGGAATTTGGGATGGCATTTAGGTTATCTGACAACATTACTCCAGTCTATATGTTTACTGGTGAGTCAGTCTGCTTCTCTTCCTAGAAAATGTCTGATAACAGATATTAACACTGTAATGGGCAGACAAAACGTTGTTCACTGTCTGTTAGAGTCACGCACCACCATAATCACAAATCTTTAAACACTGCAGCACACTGCTGCGTAAAAGAAACAATCGAGATGGTTAAGGCAGGATGGAAAGCAGATAAGACTTTAATGAAGATGCCATTTCACAGTGTAGTGGCTGTTATCAGCACCTTTAATTAAACCAAAATAAGATCTGAGTGAATCTTTTCCTTGTTAAAAGTTCATGAACTCCAAACCTATCTGGAACTGTGAGAAGAACCTCCAGCCAACATACAGGTGTCCTGAAGGAAACAACATGACAAGTCTGAAAACTATGTATGACTTCTTCCGAAAGCCGCCACAGAGGGGAGCGTCTGGACCCCTGTCAGCCAACGAAGAGACAGCAGATGGATTATGTGTAGAGTCTTTCACCTCGCCAGGAGCCAGGCCAGGACAAAACTCTCCTGTTATCATATTACGCATTTGGATAAAAACCTCCTCTTTCTGCTCGCCGACACATTACCCTCTGGCTGCGTTTGTGTTTTGGTATTTACAGTCCTGCTGGGTATTGTAAGGCCTGATTTCTCTGTCAGCATCAACTACAACCAGCTGGTATCACTGAGCCTTCATGAATGGGATCTCATCCACTGTGCATGTTGTGTTCAAAAGCCGGGCAATATGTACTTTTCAACAACTGGGGGGAAATACTTGTATAGTTTTACGAAGGGACATAAAACCAAACAGACAAACACAGCTGGACATTTAGAAACTACACAGCTGGAAAAGTAACACAAATATTTTCACAAGAGGCTTGAAAAACTATTGTTTGAGTGAGAATCTTAAAGGACATCTAAAATGTCACCTAAAATAAGAACAAAAATTGTACAAATGTTATGTTTTTAACTGTTTAGAATTTTGCATTGTCCGCTTTTCTGACACTCAAATATTTATTTATCACATTTGCCATTTGTACTGTATTCAGTATCTGGAAAATATGTCAGAAAAGCTACACAAATCGCTCATAATAGTTCTGAAAAACCTCTGATAGTTAGGGGAGCAACATCTGGCAGACGTGCATTTTCCAATGGACTGACCTTTTTTTATTTTTGTTATTTCTATGTTGTTGTGTATTGCTATGCCTACCTGCCTTTTCTCCAAACCATTTTGAACAGAGCTCTCATATCTTAGAGCACCCTCTACAACTAGTAATGATGATGTCAGCAAAAAGATATGCTACTATCATATCGTCTCCATTTATCTTTGAGCAGGTTGTGGTTTTTCCGAAATAGCAGCCTTCAAGTCTCACTTTCAAGATTGAATTTCTACACTCCATTTAACTCAAAACGGAATTTATTTTGTCCACATCTCTACATTACAGTGTCTACATCTATATATGAGGTAAATCAAATACTACAGATAAATAAATCCATGTAGCATAAAAGGAAATGCTCCTCTATATACAACATTACAAAGTAGGACCATAACAGAGTGTGCAACAGTACAGTTAATGTATTATCTTACCCTTGTTCCTGGGGGGCCGTCTCTACCGGGCGAGCCAGGGCTTCCAGGAACGCCCTAAACAAAACACAAACAAGCAGGTTTGAAATCACTATGACAACACTACAGCACTAGTTTATACAGTACAGCACTTCATGTTTTAAAGGCACTTCATCTGCCAAATCACACACAGTGTAACAGGAAATGTCTTTTTTTCTCCATATTTAAAATTCATTAAAACACATTAAACCAAAGGTCAAGACAGATAAGGGTTTGCTGTCTTGCTCAACGATGCTTTGACAGCAGTGGACATAAATTTGATTTGTGCAAAGAACCCGCTTCTAACCCTCGGGACACAGGACAGTCTCTATATCAGCTAGCCACCCTGCTGCTCCATCTTCTGCCCCATTTCCCCTTCATCCACCTCTCTGCAGGTCAAAGCACACAGCCGATTCCAAAATACAGTCATGGATTAAGTGTTGAGGTGATTTATCTCTGCACTTCAGTATTAGTGGAGAGCTCATAAAACAGGACAGTTAACACTGTTAAAGGTTCCACAAATTACAGGACAGGGTCGCAGAGGACAGGCCTCCTATGATTAATGATGTGCCGTTGTTTAGATGTTGGCTGATGCGTGTTCTCCCAAGACATCGGCAATAACACCTCTCCCGCCACTGTCACACACACACACACACACACATACACACACAGAGCAGGGAAGTAAGCTTACACATCTGCACAAAACACATAATGAGGCTGAGGAACACGCTGCAAAAAATATCCATCTTATTGACTCCATGTAACAAGTGATAAAATCTTCCAGTGCAAATGTATTAAACTTGTTTATAGGTTCTTTTTAAAATGCACATATCTTTAAACAATAAAGAGAATTTTTTAAATTAAACTTGGTTTAGAGGTTGAAGTAAAAGTTGATTTTCATTGGCTTTTTCATAGGAAACCATTTTTTCACTTGGTTTAAGAAAAAAAACTTGAATGACTTTATAGGAAGTTTTTTAAAATTATTTTAAAACCTTCCACCCCCTTTATAACACACTATCATGTAGCTGCAATGTGGACACTTTTAAAGTGTTTGTTGATATTTGTCAACTATAACAGTAGAGCTACAGCAAATGTAACTCATGTAACAGATAAAAAAATGTAAATTGTAAAATATAAGAAACTTTCCATAAAACATAAAATATTTAGTAATTCTGTAAGTGCTTCATTAAACACTAAGATACAAGATTACATCTATATCATAGTCAAGTCTTGACCTGTGTATACAGCGTTTTAAGTTTGATTAATACATTAATAAACCATTTATTAAAGGAAATGTTCCACTTACGCTCATTCGCTTTGTGGCGAAGAGTTATATCGATAGCATGCTCATGTCTACCTGTTAAATATGAAGCTACAGCCGCGAGGCAGTAAGCTTAGCTAAGCAACAAGACTGGAAACATGAATATATTTTAAATTTTAATAAATCGATAGGAGAGTGGTATTGATCTTCTCATGTTACTCTCCCCCAGAGGGCAAATAAGCGAATTTCTCAAAATGTCAACTATTCCTTTAAGTGTTTACCTACAGCTTACAGAGGCCAAATGGGGTGGAGGGTAAAGTCAAAGAATTTGTAGTTTTTCCTTTATAACTGGCATGAATATAGGCACACATACACACACCTCTCCTGGCACACAGACCGACCTGAGCCTCTCAAACAGGCCTTGAGAATAATACGAGTGGGAAGGCCAGAGAGATGAACGATCACAAACTAAGTGCACAAGTGATTCTGATTCAACACGTTAGCCTTGGGATTGTTTTGCCGCAGAACGACACGGACAACACAGAGCTGTGAGATTTAGTGTCCAACAGATTAATTGCTAAGTAAAACGGGGGGGCAAGTCGGGCAACTGTATACATCTGCGAAAGATCTATAAGGAAACCGAGTTTAAAATATTGCCACACACACAGACACACACACACACACACACGCACAACCTTGTTTTCCAGCCTCAGACAAAGCAAAAATTATTACTGGATAACGCGTCACATACACATACCGATAAACAGAATGAAAGTGAGAGATGAGAAAGATGGACACACACAAACACGCTCTTTGCTATTCATTGCAGCTGCATTTTTCACTGTCAAATTGAAACAGAGGTGGAAGGGATGCTGATGACAAGGTTACATTGTATTTACTGCAGCAAGAAACACACAGAGAGAGAGAGAGAGAGAGGAAGACACCGGATGGGGGAGAGCAGAGTGGAGAGCGAGCGAGGTAATTGATGATTTAGAGTTGTGATATTCTCTGTGGTCTCTCGTATATTACAACAGAGCCCTGGAAGCTACAATATTCCCCCACTGAGCCACACAAACAAACACACACACACACTCACACACTGATATTCCTCTCTCTGACAAAACACATTACTACTCTATAACATAGTGCGGCACAGGGCAGCACTGCCAGCTTTTATTAATAGGACTATGCAGGCTGAGAGAGAGCAAGCGAGCAAGCTAGATAGGACTGCATCAGGAAGTGTTGCAGCTCTTGGTGAGCTGGTTAAGACACTAGTTGTTCTCTCCTAATGAGACTTGGTTACTGTTACTCTCTCTAAGAGAATTAAATGTTATTAATTAAAAGACTTGCACTAGCTCAAACTTACAATCTGAGGCTGAATTCTAGTCTCACTGTCAAAACAACTTTACTGATTTGAGCATGTCATCAGCCAGACTACAGAATAGTTCATACAAATGGATAAAACTCCCCAAAGAAAACACTGTAATTATCAGGCACAAGATTATCAGTACAACAACAAATTATCTTTACAGCTGCCTCTGCCAAAAGCAGTTTATCAGCATCAGCACTATAATAAACACCTGTCCATTACAGTAAATATTATTGTCATTATCATTATCATTGTAAAATTTTGTTTTGTAACCAACACCCTGTTGACATCAGAGTTTGTTGAGTAATTAGCATCACTACCCAGCCACTAAATCTAAACATTATTAAAGACACCCTGCAGCATAACCACCATACTGAAGTACAGCACAGAAAATGAAAGGTAACTGCTAGAAAACAACCACCACATCATAGTAGAGAGCGTTTTCGAAGGCAAATCAATGCATCAGTTTGACGTGATCAGTGATCAGCAGATGGGAGCGGACCGACTGAGACGAGTTGTGCTCTGTGGCATGGAAAAGAAATTAATATTGCTCCTTTATGCTCTCTGCAGGAGCTGTCTCTCAAAATCAAAACTTTTGCAATGTCAGCTCCATGCGGAGAGTCCGGCTGCAGCTGAATCTGGTTGTAATGAATTTCAAATGAGTTTATGCACTCATTCTATGAAATTTCTTTTCCCTGTACAGATCATTGTTTTAGTTGTAGCACCAGGTAGGAAGCAGGAAAATACACTGGTTGTCAGTCCATCACAGGGCCTGTAAATCAAGAAGTGAAAAGTTCCTACGAAAAATATAAGCCTTCTAACTTTGACAAGTGAATACAAGTCCCCCATCTTACTTCATTTGCTCTGGTCCTCAGGCAACACAGCGATGGACAACACCAGCTGAAGCACCCAGAGAGATGCTGTATGTGTAAATAGGTTCCTGCTCACTTCAAACCCAAGTGGAGTTGGAAAATCCCATCTTAGCCAGGAGACTATAAAAGATAGAATGTGTGTTCTTTTTCCAGTTCATAGGTTTGATAAAAGCCTGAGTATTTCTAGGACAGACCTGGATTATCTATCTCTACACCAGGCAGAGCTGCAGACTGAGGGCGCAGATAGTGCTGCAGACTGAGGGCGCAGATAGTGCTGCATCAGGACCTACTTCAACTCAATGTGTGAGTGGGATGGAGCTGAAAGAGCTTTTAGGGACGCTGGCTCCCACACTCTCAACTATCAAAACAATTTGAAGAAATCACTTGAGGTGAATTCAGCAAAAACAAATGTCCTGTGACATGTACAAGAAATTTTAAAAAGTACAAAGCTGAATGGAAATGTGTGCACAACATCTGTTTTTCTACTCTTGATTTAAGCTCTAAGGAACATTTTGCTGTTCAGATGTGGTGATAATGAGGTTATCAGCCCGGCCAGTCAAAGTGACTGAGAAGAATTAGGCAAATTATGTAGCAGGGAGTGCTCTGCTCATAATAGACCAAGGCTTGTTAAATGTACTAGTGCTGTTAAAATTTAAAGTCTGTCTTATCAGATATATTGCAAGTCGGTCTTCACAGATCTCTGTCATTATCCCAAAACTATACCATATGTCACTGGAATGGACGTGAAAAAAGTTGCTTGTTGTTTGCTCAAAGACGCATTTAATATTTGACTCACTAGTCTAGTGGGAAAAACAGCACACATTCAAACCCCAAAGCTCTGGATCAACTGAAAGACTCCACACACCCATGATTCACCCTCATAAGTGTTTTTACTTAATTAGCCTGATTAGATTTTTTTACTCAGGACTCTCTGTGTCTCTCTCTTCCTCTGTGTGTGTGTGTGTGTGTGTGTGTGTGTGTGTGTACATACTGGGCTTGACTGACCCTCTTGTTGCAGCTTACAAAAGTGTTATTGGTGTATTGAGTTTGGTGACCGAGCATAATTCCCAGCTCTGCCCAACTTTAACCTAAACAGATTTCTAATTAAGCTGAATAACTAACACCTTGAGGGTGTTTGTGTAGGGTCTTGGAAGTATAAGACAAAGGCTACTGTTTGTAACTGCAACAAGTGTGTTTTGCAAGCACTGCAATATGTCAGGAAAGCTATATTTTTTTGGAAAGCTAAAAAATACTGTTACCATCATTAATCTAAACAGACACAACAGCCAGAAATAAAACCTGCTCCTGGAACCGATGTCCAGAGCTCCCAGCAGAACATTAAATTAATTCAGTATTACCTCTGATTGGTTCACTGCCCAATGATGAAGATGATGGTAATGATTATGCACATCTCAATGATTCCATTAGACCATTCTGTGTCTGTGTCCACATGCATATGTATGTGTATCAGAAACAAAATGGTCCACACACACAGATGCAGCGCTACTTGAACCTCTGTTCATTTTCCTCTCACGTCCTCCTCCTGCTCTCTCACTCATTTATGTTGTATAGTTATGTGAAACTGTGAGAGAATAATATGCTGCATTTTATCTGCATCTAATGTAGATTTACACTTTTGACACAGCCCTTCACCTCTAGAATAAACAATAATAAATCAATGATTTAGCAGCCTTAAGAGACAGCAACCTTAACTACTCACCATTATATGGCACACATCAACAAATTGTCTTCTACTAATACTGGCTATATGGACAGGATGATAAAATAAGGTTTTCTTTTCTTTCTTTTTTTCTTTTTTTTGGTTTCACACTTTAAGTTGTTTATCCACCTCGAAAATTAATCCGCAGGAAAAAAGTACTTTCTGAGGCCCAAGTATTTTCTGCACAGTCGAAGCTATTTAGTGAAAAAATTTAGAGAAACCAGTAAGGTAGTAAATATTTTACATATCTTAACTTCTAATGGGTGTTTTGTTTTATGTGTGATTCTTAACCAGTTCAGTGCTAAAGATCAACACAATGAACAATAAACAATAATAAAAAATGGACTGAAGTTAGTTGCCTTTATAGGGCAACAAGTTTCATTTCTGTGAGCCTGCAGGGCCACTGCACCTCAGTGATAATGGATGTAGGGCTAATTTGTATTCTCCACACATACACACATTCAAGAATAATTTATAAACATTGTCACACAGAGAGACACACAGACACACACACAGCTGGGTTCGTTATAACCCAATTCTTCTTAGTTCCTTTAGTCAAGACTAAAACAGTGGGAGAAATCACTGTATGTCGGACGGGTTGTAAAATAGTCCCTCCCTCTGGGTTCTGCTTTGTGATGTTGGGAATCATATCAACACGCCTCCAACACACACTTCACCTCTGTCTCTTACTATTATATCCATTTTTTTAGGAAACGTTGTCTCACCATTTGTCCAGGTGGACCGATCTCCCCTCTCTCTCCCTTCTCTCCAGCAGCACCCTGTAAAACAAACAGTGTTATTACATCTCAGCTGGACCAGTGGTCATACAGACAGCTACCAAAGGACTGGAAAAACCAACATCAGTTATCTTAATAAGATGCTGGGCCACCACAAGTCCCCAGAACAGCTTCGGCGTGCTTTGGACAAGATCCTGCAAGTGTGTCGAGTCTATTTGAGGCATACGTCAACATTTGTCAGTTTATATTGGCAGGTGGTTGACAGCTCAATGCTAAGTCCGTTTCTAATTGCACACATTCTGTGACATTACTGCAGACAGGTGGGAGTCGAATGGCACACAACACACTTTTTGTGACCATGTTTCCATCATAATTTAATGTAGCAGTGAAACTTGGGAATATCAGAACTTTTGGTTCCATATTTGGTATTTGTCTTGATCCCAGATATGGTTCTTACACCAGTTTCATTTCTAAAAACTGTTTTTCTTTCGTAACACCGTCTACACATTAGGGCCATAGTTGTTTCTTCTGAAAGGAGGAGTTATTATGTGTAAATTATGCTTATTTTTTAATATTTAAATTATCAAGTAATTGTGGAAATTTCCAAGGTGTGACCTTGCACTCCTGAAATATGACATTACACAACCTTTCAGCATGCACACACAAATACAGTCCTGAACAAAGTCTTACCGGGGGGCCCTGAATGGAGAGTCCACTGGGTCCCTGAGGACCAGGCGGACCTGCGGGTCCAGGAGGGCCAATTTCTCCCACCGGCCCCTGAGGTCCCTGTGAAATCAACACGTTGGATTTAAATGCTTCAACGTTCACTCTTGGCCCCAACTTTTAATCACATTGACGACAGGAAATCTTCAAAGGCTCAGAAAAAATAGAAATTTAAACAGCTTCTATAACAACTGAGTAAACGCCTGCCCAAATGAAGATCATATGCAGTGATCAAAAACTCATTAACAAAAACAGAACAGTTACTAAATGGACCTTTGTGTGAGAAGATTTAGCCAGAACAATGGATCATTTAGTGAGGATTCCATTTTTGATTGTTGATCTTTTGACCTGCTGAAGGTCTCGTCGGCTCATTAATAACGTATATTCATGAAATGCATTTAAACTCTTGATCCTCAAAGCACTTTGAAGGCCGTATAACTTAGATTCACTTTCAAGAAAGCTAAAAAGTATTTAGTCTAGACATATAAGATGTGCATGACAATTCCAAGTGGTTTCAGTGTTCTTCTAGTTTTCTTTATAACTATAAATCGAAAGAATGTTTAATTGTATATTATATGACAATGTTACGCTCATATCCATTGGATGTTTGCCCATTTCCTCGAAAGGCTGACAAACTCGACACATACGATGTCCATCCAGTTAAAACTACAAACTCTGCTCAGCTATCATCACTACATGCCTGAGGGTTTTTACTACCACTGGCTGCTTCTATAATGAGATCTACTACAGGAAATAGACGTAGACACTCATCTATAATCAAGCTGTGCTGGGGTGGTGGCTCATTTGATTCATGTGTGTGAGCTGCAGACAAGGTTCCTGCAGTGGGAGTCAGAAAAGAGCAGGATTCCTGTAAACCGCCGCTGAGTCGCAGCATTTGTAGCTTGTTGGCTCAGCAGCAGCGGTAGCCAAAGTAATCTTCGCTGCGGCTGTATTTATTGTTTTACTGCTCAACCATATAGTCGCTGGCTTCATGTCTTTCTTATCCATGCAAACAATCAAACGAAACTGAGGATCAGATAAACATGAATGGAGTGGGGGGGGGGAACAAACAGAAATGTGTTATGTTTAATTAAATGATAAATATCACTAAAATATGTTGCTACACAACCTGAGGAGATGAATCAACTGACAGATGATGAAATTTAAATTACTTGGTCTATTTTAATAACTGTACAATTTATTGCCCCATTTAACAGAGCTTATAAAAAGTAATGTAGCCAAGTTGATCACTGAGAATGATTAAGGATGAATTCATGGAGGAGCTGCTCTCATACAGCAGAATAATCCAACTATTCAAATAAAGCTGGGTGAAGCTGCAGAGTTAGAGAGGACAAGTGTGAGCTGGCAGACGTGTATTAATATATACTCTGTACTGTACAGTGTGTGTGTGCCAGCAGAACAGAAAAGCATACCTCACTCCAAAACTAACACAATTACGCCCATCAAAAATAACACACATGGTATGTATTGGGTAAGCCTTGCACGAGTTCGACCCTGTCTTTGTTTCAGTCTTGGGGAATGCTGGCAAAATGTGCTAAGTTTTAAGTTCTGGGTGGGCCACTTCGTGTACTGCACTTGATACGCTGTCACTCAACAGAGTCAAAGAGGAATATGTGGTTGAGATAAACAACTCTTTATTTTCTAGATTGACAGCCTTTTGTGTCTGAGCAGAAGTGACAGGACCCCTGCTGCTTCTCCAAAAGAAGAAAAGCTTCACTTTTTTTAAAAATATATATATTAAATTACAATCATGGGAACTGGGTATTGGTATTGAGAAACTTCCAACAGCATCAGGCCTTGTACTGACTGCCACAGCTGGATGGTTTGTAGAAGTTTGGAACAGATTGCTGTAACAAAACTACAGCAGATGCAAACTCTACAGTACATCTTTCATTAACAGTCCAAGACAAGATTTGTTAGAACAGTGCCTGTTAAATGCAGGATAGTATCAGTGGCGATCGGAGCCTGCCTTCAGCGAAAAGGAAGATGAGTTGGCTAGGAAAACTGATATAGTATTTTCTAAAATGACGACTTATTTCAGCCCAAGGGTGCTTCACACCCTTTCTGGAGGATGGAGTGGGCTGCTGTTGAAAAGGCTCTTTTGTTTGTGAGCTGGGGGCATTACTTCACACCCCGACAGTCTTTCCCTTAATCATCTAATCACTGAGTTGAACGGAGGATGGGTTTTTTTTTCTGTCCCTGGAGAAAGAGGTGTGGACCAGCAAGTTCGGATTATTAGTAAAATGTACCATAAACAAGAGCACTGCAGTCTTGTGGGCCCTTTATTTGCATTGATCAGTGGGTAGATGTGTTCAATTACAAATGAAAACTGACCCTGCCTCTTTTGCTTCACAAAGAGTTCAATCTGACTCAACTTTGACATGTGACATCATGAGGCTCAGATGTTCAGCCGTTTTGAAAGAGGGGGTGGGATTCATCCAAGAAATACTGATTTTTAAAGGTTCAGTTTACTCATTTAAAAATTCACAGAAATTATGTCAGCTCCAACAGTTCATGCTTTTTCCAGGCGAAATCTGGTCTGAATCCCTCTTTACCATTAACTCCTGAGGTGCTGCTTCTTGCTCAAGAAAACATGCTGCCACATAGTTGCTCAACCATGTGAAAGACGCAAGATGGATGCTATCTGAGACTTCAGGAGATTCTGCAGACGGATAAAACATCTCTGAACTGAAGTGCGTTTTACTAACCGTTACTCCTGGCTCTCCCCTGTCTCCTCTGGCACCCCTTATGCCTGGACCGCCCTGGAACACAGGAAACACCAAAAACACACTGTAAAAATAGCACATAATCAATGCAAATTTTGTGCCTAAAGAGAGAGAAACAGATAAGAAACATGCCTGTGCAAAAATACACATCCACCAGACTCCCTTTCAAAAATGGAAATTGAGGTTCATTTTTTAGAAATGCAATAAAATTAAAACTGTACAGGGCTTTAATATGAATGGATTATGAATATAATGGAAAGAGTCCAATGGTGATCTGTGCTGTAAACTGCCCCTCTGAGCTCTGCACTTTATTACTTTGCATCTGTAAGTAACAGCAGGAGTCTGGAGCTGTAAACCCTGGGCTGACCTCTCTAGCCCCAAGGTTTATCCGGGGACAAACTACACACATCTGCTAATCATTGGCCCATTTGGGATACATCCTCTTCCTGTGTTTGCTTAAGTAGGTTTCCCCTGGGAACAAAGTGGGGGCTAGGTAGTTCCTACAGTTTTTAGCCAGAGGGGACAGGAGGGATGGTTGCATGAAGGGAGAGGAAAATGAGAAGAGACACACAGATGTAGTAACAGCAAAAAGTCAGTCCCTATGGCAGGATTGTGTATCATCTCTTTTGTTTAATCTATAATACATTCTGTATCATCTTATTATAGATAAGACCTGTGTCATTTTATTTTTCCCCCAATTTATACCAATGAACAGAAAACTACCAAACAACTGATCCAAGTACAGCATATAGTTGCTTTACCATTTATCATCTAAATGGCTTGCAGGAATTTTTTTCTGTACTGACTGATATATATCTCTTTAAACAGAACATGTATTGGTATTTATTACTAACATGATGTTCATGAGGTCTGGTTCCACTTTTGCCACCGCTGAGACTGTTAAAGGACAGGTTCTGATTATATTTTTAAGCTCTATCTTGATGCGGAGTTCATGGGCCCATATATATGATGAGGGACAAAATACGCAGTCCTTGCTCTGTGCAGAAATGTGCAAACCGATATGATGTTTCACCAGTCTGAGTTAGAAAAATCAAGCAGGTATCTGCAAATGTTACAGTCACTTAAATACAAAATTCCCTCTTTGTATTTCCCTGGATGGTGTTTCCTTGTACTTTCTGCCAGACAGACTAAGGTTTGTCTCTGGGTCACAAAGCCAACATGCAGAATGCTGAAGCCTTTGTCTGAACTGAAATGCATTTTTGCACAGGAGGCAGACTATGGCTTTTATCCCTCATCAACATCCATCAACAGAGGAGTGGTGCAAGGGAAGGAAAGAGGAGGAAGAATTACAACAACCAATTACTTTTTCAACTATATATTGTATGTGAGAATTAAAAGAGGTACACCTTTAAAAGAAAGAAAGTATCCTTTTAATTCTCCTTTTGGCAGGGGAGACTAAATGTAATTTTAGTTAAGGAACGGAACTACTGTTCTTTTGAGTCTGTGCTTTTTAAAATTCTTGTTAGGGAAAATATGTGTTATTCAAAATGATTGATTATATTTGTCAATTCAGCAATTTGTCTTTGCAAGTATGTTTTTAATGGATTTTTGCAAACAGTGTGTGCCTATTACTTGTTGAAGGCAGGGCAGAACCTGCAAAGAGACTGAAACTAGCTTCCAACATCAGCAATACAAATAATTGTGTTTGGATTTTTCATGGGCTTTTAATGGGAGTAGAAAAAAAATTACACAGCTATTATCATTTAACTGAACATTTTGATGCCGAAGGCAAATTTAAATTTAAAAAAAACAACAACAACAACCTGGATCTCAAAAAGCATGGGCACAATTGAATTTTAACAAACAGAGATGGTGGGCCGAGCATGTCTTCTTTGCTTTAATGTCAGATTGATTGCTGACTGATGTTCAGCATCGAGCTGACTCTCTCTCAATCAGGCAGCACAGATTGCAATTCAGCCGGGGCGATCAATATTATTATTATATAAGATGACTCAAAGATTCAGAAAACTGAAGAGGCCTGCTGCTGTGCGAGACTGGATGACATATACACCGGACAGTGAACGCAACTGAGAAGCAACAACATTGTGTAGAATGATGACTTCCAACAGTCTGTGCGGTGGAGATCAAAATAGGGTCTCGCCTGTGTCAATATACCATAGACAAAAGTACATATTCTATCCAATATGAAAAGTTTCTAATTTATAAATTTTTCATCTCTAATTTTACAATCAAATAACATCTACTACACTCCTGTATATTATACTGATAATTATTTGCTCTCCATCTCATTTTGCCTTCCAGTTCTGTGTTTAGTCACTGCACTGTGTATTCCCATAGACCCAGGTATTTATTTAGCCTTTTTCACACTCCTTGGCTTATCGCAGTGAGCAAAGGCTCAGCAGCACACCAACAAATTCTGTACACATCCATTGTTTACAGTGAAACTCTCTGTTTTCACAGTCTGTTAGGACTTTGAAAGTTTTCCTGTCCTTAGGAAGCTTTTCTTCCACAGGGAGTACAATACATTTATTGTGTTAACAGCCATTATATTGTTTTAACAAGGGGAATGGCACTGCCTGTTCATCTTTCCTCAAAACCCCACTGACTGTTGTGCACAGTTTTAGCACAAAAGTGGCTATGATTTTGTCATTAAACCATTCCTCAACGCCCATATGCTGCCGTTAAAATGTGATTTAAGAAGCCCATTCAATGCCGGAGAGAGAAACAGACACAGACAGAAAGACAGACGGAGGAACAGCGAGGCATAAAATGAGTAACAAAGAGAAGTATTGGGATGAAGTGGAGGCAAAGGGAAAAAAATGAAGAAAAAGAGAAAGAGAAGGACAATGAAAAGCTGAGAGCTATACAGTGCTGCTATTGATCTCTACTTTGGAGAGAGAGCAACAGAGTGAAAGAGAGAAAAGGAGAAAAGAGAAGAAAAAAACCCACAGAAAACAGCAGAATCATGTAAAAAATATATATTAAAAAGATCTTCAGCCTCTTTTTAGTCTTTTTTCTGATAACAAGTGAAAAGATAAAAGAGAATATGAGTGTTTTCCACACAACTGTTGAACCAGCTTCCAACTTAACATGCATTTAAAAAAATGAGTTAAATCTTGGTAGCATATTTTCCATAACTTAGCTAACATTTGACTGTAGTACATGTTTGTGCCATGAGGTTGAAACATTAAAGAGCTGTAGAGAAGCAGAGGGGAGACCTGTGGCCTGTGGATTTAACCTGGCTCATCAGACAGGGACGAAACTGGGGGGACTGTAATCAGCAGTAATAAACTGAATAGTCATATAATTACTTTCTCCAACCATACCGGTGTTGATCCACACCTCCTTCCCCTGCCCTCAGCCCCAAAGGCTGGAGACAGTCAAAGAGAAAGAACTTAACAAGGGAGAGAAAACAAGAGAAAAACAGAGATATAGAGACGGGGTGAAAAGAGAGAGAAAGGAATGAAAGGACCAAGTTGGGGATAGAGAGAGAAAGAACAAAAGAGAGAATATAGACAAAAAGTCTCAGGCTGTAAATGAGCTCATTTACTTGCTCTCATCTCTCAGCCTCTATCAGGTTTTACCTGCTACTGCGTGAGGGGAATACAGCCTCTCTACAGGCTCATCCCTCTTTTTCTAACACATTGCCACCCCAATCTTTCCCATTAACAAGTGGGATTCAAAAAATATCAGATTTAAGAGAAACTGTTTTGAGATATTAACTGCTCAGTGGACAAGAAACTCACTGCATATAGATGATAAATAAGATGTGTATCGACTGATAAATGCACTTCTAATTGTACTTGTTTGACACTGTTGGTCAGGCATGGTTTGACCACTGCCATGAAGTCTCGCGTCTTTCACCTTTTTATCTTCCCATACTGATATTTTATTAGATTATTTTATGTGTGCGAATCTGCTGTTTATGTCTTTTTATGTTTGCAAAAAAACTTGCCTCCAACTGCCCTTAAGGGACAATAAAGTGTTGTGAATTGAGGTGAATTGAATCGACTTTTCTGAACATTCAGTAGTAAATTCCACAGCAGGAAATTAACCTTTTTATGAAGCTGCCAGACTGGCTGTTTGGCTTTGAAATTTACCAGCAGTATCCATTATTGACAGGCTAAACATTTTTTTCTGGAATGAATACAAAGCTTTTTTTCAGACAGTAAAAGTGAACAACTGACACAAGGGAATGCAAATTAGAAAGTCTGTCAACAAATGCACTGAGGTATAAATAAATGACAATATATAGAGACAGAGAGGAAAAAAGAAACGCAGAGCCAAGAGGAAAGACACACAAAGGTTTTCACATAGGCCCCTGGAAAGCCAGGGACAAAGACATGAAGAGACTGAAAAGACAGTGTTCACTTCAATTTGTCGAGTGATTAAATGATTTAATAAGTAACTCAGTGACGGAACACTGATCTCTTACAGGGGGTCCGGAAGGTCCTGGGGGTCCTTTGCTGTCCTGCGAGCAGGTGCAGGCATGAGGCATGGGAGGGCACTGCTCCTCAACTCTCTGAGGACACAGACACACACACACACACGCACACACACAGCACAAATTGAGTGTGCAGATGACTTGGTCTATATTCAGACATGAGCAGCATCACTTACAACCTCACCTACATACATACATACATACTTAAATGGTAGGATTATGTGGAGCTTATTGTACTATATTATACTGGTGGTGTTTCTAACATGCTGGGCTGCTCATGTATGTGGGATGGACAAAAAAATAGACACACCTTACAATATATACAGTAATGCAATCCAAAACATCACCACCACTAACTACAGCCTAAAATTTACCACAAAGTTCACTCAGCATTTCTGAATGTCAATAAAAGCTGATAATTATAAGCATTACAAAGATGTTGCTTTAGTGGATTGCATCAGATTATACAGGTGTATTAAATTAACTGGTCCACAGTGTATCTGTTGTGTGGTTATATGCCTGGGGTGCTAACTGATAATTGGTGTTCTCATACCAGTGCATTCAGACCTGACTTTTGTATGTGCAAAAGAAGACAACATTGTTGACTCTCAAGGTGCTCATTAGGGGAATTTGCATCACATCAATGAAATGAAGATACCAACCTGACCACAAGCGCTTTTAGCAGTGGCCAGAGATAATAGCCATTCATTCAGTGCAGATTCCAAGTAATTTGGCTTTAATTCGGGTTTCATCTTTCTGGATTCATCATAACTCAGTTTGTGAGTAACCACAATTATCTAACTCTAATTATCTAAGGCTGTAATATTCATGGCATTAAACTGGTGTTCGCCCACAGAGGAGTGCAGAGGTAGAAAATTATGTATTAAAGTGAGTGTGTGTGTGTGAGTGAGTGTGAGAGAGAGAGTGTATATGCATGTGTCAGTTCCTTACCAATGCTGGCAGCTCACAACACTTATCTCTGCTGGCCCACGACGTACTGCAGATGATGTCAAACATCTGGAGCTGGAACTGTAAACACACACACACACACACACACACACACACACACACACACACACACACACACACACACACACACACACACGTATGCATGAATACACTTACACACACAAACCAGTTCCATTAGTTCTACAATATTATCAGTTAACACATTTCAAGATGCATAAGTGAAACAGGGGCAACATTAGATGTGGGATATTAACCACGGTATTTTGTAATGATGTGGTTTTGTGGTGTTTCTGTGTCGATAAGAGATGAGAACAGAGACAGTTTGACTGCTTACAAGCTCTAAAGTGCAGCTGAAAAGTGCTGGAAGATAGATGGACGGAGTCTGGCAAATCGCTTCAACAAACAAAATAGATGTTCTGGAGGATCCTCTCATCTTAAACTACAGACCGGGCAATAAATTAGGTCGCTACAGTTTAGCATCATGAATGAAGAAGGTGCCTGCTGACATATACTGTTTATTGTAAGAGGAGAGCAGTGTCTGAGATCTACACTTCTAACCATCCAGAAACCAGACGTCCTCCATTACCCCAACCCTCAACAAAGATCTATATCAAACTTCATACACGCATATATCACAGACACAACTTCAACTATGGAAAACTCCCACTTAGACTAAATGACTAAGTAAAAATGTTTTATCTAGGAATTAAATACATACAGACACAAATGCGCGACTACAGACTTGGATGAGATTCTGTCGACTTGTGGGAAACTGTCCGTTAAGTGTTTGTTTTTTCTCGCCGCTACTGTATCATAATCTGTACTGCTTCATACTGTATAAATTGGGAGAATCTGCTGCATGGAAACATTGCACCTAGTCTGGTCATGTTTAATTTTTTCCTTAATGTTTACATAGTGTTCTATGTATTATTTTAACTAGAGATAGGGCCCCTGCATGTCTGATACACAGTAACTGGGTCATTATTTGGTTTAGACATCCCAGGTTCAGTTAAATTTGGTTCAAATTAAAAGGCGCCAAATGTTCTTTGTCACCTCATCTCTTTCAAATGCCAAATCTTAAATACGGCAAATGGTTCAATTAATTGGAAAATGCATGACAATGAATGGAAATTTGAGTGAAAGATCTTTAATTCTTGGAGAGTAAAGGCCTGCCTTACAGCCTGTGTGAAATGGTCTTATCCTGGTAATTATAGTCCTTCTATAACAGCACCACAGGGGTTCTTTGACTTGAAAGAGCTGCACACTTTCAGTCAAACTGGAACTAACACGGACAGCCAAAAGATACAGACTCTCTGTGATCCGTTTGTGTTTTTGACCCAGATTCACTGAAATACTGTCCTGGTTGTCATCATGTGACTTAATCTATTCATGCTGTCACTTCTGAAATCGCCTAAATCAACTCACCACCTGAAAATCCACAGGCTTGCTGTCACTACGAATGAGAGAGACTTAAGAAGAGTCTCTGGATATTATGACATGTCATTCACTGTGAAGCCTAAAACAAAAACTAGTTCTTCAACTAAAGACATCACCTCTGGCTGATTCAAAGTACAGACATTAAAATTGTGTAAACTGTGATGTGTATGATGTTAGAGGTCTGTTAAAGCTACCATTAAAGCTTAAAACAGATGCTTTTCTGCAAAGGTCTTTCTCAACATAACATTTTTCAATCAATTTCACCAGCCAGTAAGGGACATTGTATTGGTAGTTGGAGAAAACGTCACATTTCTTCACTTTCCTTTTGAAAAACCTCTTCATGCAGCATTTTCCAGCTGATAATTTTCTTTGGAGCAGGTCAGAGGTATAAATTTACTAAGAGGAGGGCTAAGTATTCCCAGAGACCCAGGATATCTCACCTTCTCCTCTGCCTGTATGCGCCAAGTTTTTTTTTTTTTTTTGGAGTGTCTGTTCTCCTTAATGGGTAGAGCACGGCTAACAAAGTATCTGTAAAACACTTTGTACATTTTCACTTGCTATAAATAAAATGAATTCCCACTGAGTAATTCACTGAAAATGGTTTTGGATATTTATGGTTGTCACTTCACAAGCCATAATGATTGTGGAACAGGTTGGGAAATAAATCCTGGCATGTTACTCTTACTTGGAAGATTTTGTCTGTTTTGCTAACCCTCCCATATTTGACTGCCCTGATAATTGCTCTATACTTAAATTTTCATGACCAGAGGGAACCCTAAACATACTGTACAAGATACACATTCACCCTTTATTCATTGTGGACTTAACAATAACACAGACAAGAAATCACACTGACCGGGGCAGAGTTGTCCTGTGTGCCTCTGGACCGAAACATCCTTCCGAGGATCTCCACTCCGTCTGTGGTGATGTTACCGGCTGCACTGACGGGTTTCTCCCCGACTACAGAACAATCTAACACCACCTTCACGGATGTCTTACTGATGGTTACATGGAGCTGTATGGGAGACAGAGAACAGGGTGCATTAGAAGTCTATCACCTGCGTTCAGACCTAAAAACCTTGAGATTATGACAAAACAGCAGCAAGATACAAATGGGCTGTCACCTTTATTTTATCCAGTATTTTATCTTAAAAGTCAGTGTTGTTTGGTCTGTATAACAATCATTATTGCTTATAAACACAAACAACTGAATGGACAGACTCAATAAAATAGAGTTGTAACATCATTTTAAGTGTAGCATTTTCAGAGGTCCCTCATCTGTGATCAGCCAGAATACTAAACATTAGACTGTCTCATGTGTGTATGTGCACCAGCAACAACAGGCCACCTATCTACTGACTAATCGCAGTGACAACGAGTTCTTTGCGTACGTGGATATTTTTTTTATAAACATAAACACAAGCTAAAAGCATGATAAGCACACAAATTAGCCTGTCCAGTCAGAGTGCCTGTAAGCTCAAGCCGCCTCCTTAGAGGAAACCACTGCCGGAGCCATGAACCGTGAAATTCAACTAGTCGCATGTTTAATGAGCAAAGAGGGCTGCATCCTGGTGAAGGACTGTAATAAACCTGACTATCCGCACCTGCATGTTTCATCATTATGGGCCGTTTTCTGTCACGTTTTTGCTCGTTCACATTTCAGTAAAAATACAGATGCACGGTAAAGAACAGGAACACACGTGTGCAAGCACATACACCTCTACACACACATACACAAAAATGCACAGTAACAGGGTGCAGCTAATGTGGAGTTAGACAAAGTTCATATTCGGGTGTCAGCACCCATTCCCCGACTGACGTCTGGACGGCTGCTTTATAATGACTTTCTGTTCTCATCCTCCACTTTGCACACTTCACTGAGCATGATGTGTGTGTGTGTGTGTGTGTCTATGACAATTTGCTGGTATTTTGTGGCATTTAGTGGTTTCAGTTAAGATTAACATTAGTGGTTTGGGAATGAACACAGAGCACTGAAGTGTCTAAGGTTTATTGATGTATATGTTTCTTGGTGTGAGAGTGTGTGTGTACACTTGTGCTTTGTGAGGATCAGTTTGAGCTTTAGACAACAGAGCTGTTTGAGAGTCAAGACTTGTGCTGTCTCAAACCAGGTACAGTTAGTACACTTAGATGTAGTACACTGTATACACATTATACTCACTGGCATAGTGCATGATTTTGACATGGTAGTGTTTCAAATCAAAGATGGCCGCTGTGTACTTATGGGAAATGACAACACAACAAAATATCCACCAGCCGCTTTGCTCATTCCACTTAAAAGTAAGCGTTTTGCTGTTTCATGCACCATGTAAATTACAGCACCATCAGTGCTGACAATGTTCCATCCTTCCTTTGCCGCTCTTTTCACAAGTTTGTAAACACATTGGTGGTCCCAACCCATCTGCCATGTAACCGAGATGGTGACTACTGGTGATCATTTTGAGTGCTCCGTCCTGGTTCTTACAGTGCACTGCATGTTTTCGTTCAGTGTGAACGCACTTGTACACTCAAAATAGCAAGTGTGAGTATGGGAGTATGTGAATTGAGGCAGAGCACTGGTTTCACAGTTCAGGTTTGAATTAGGTTTAGGTCCGGGTTAAGGTAAAGGTTGGGGTTAGGCATTTAGTTATGATGGTTGAGGTTAGGGTAAGGGGCTAGAGAATTATGTCAATGAGTGTCCTCACAAAGATAGAAGTACAGATATACGTGTTTTGTATTAAAGAAGTCATTCACTGTCCTTCAGACAAGCTGGTTCCTCCATCTACTCCCACAGCGACTCAGACTTATTTACAGTCTGGAAGACGTTTATTCTTGAAAATTGACAATTCGAACCATTCCTCTGTTCTTTCACTTCAGCTTCATTAAATCCTGCCAACAGTAGCGGGCATCCGAAAACATGGCTCTAGTAGTATTTTCTCATAGTGAACATCAGGGATTTTATTGTTCTTATAGCTGTGTTATCACCGTGTGGTAATGCAATTTGACACACCGACTGATTTCAAAAGTCTGCACTTCATTCTAAAGTTGCTGACACCTAAAAGTTATATAACCTATGGGATCATCTATCTATATCTATCACAAACTTTCATCTTTGTTTTTCAGGTCAAATTCAACTTTCTCCACATAATGTATTTATGTGAGCAGTGTGCTCACCATGACAGTATCTGAGGGCAGTATCTAGTGCAGATTGAAGGCAAACCTCAAAACTGAGACTTGGGAAACTTGGATTTCGCACAACAACAAAGAAAAAAAGACAAAACAAAAGCGCTGACCACAAGAAATGAAAGAGAAATATAAGCAGCATAATGTTTTTCGCTCTGTGCTGCTGCTGCCAGGTCAGATGGCTGGTTGCAGTCTACAGGATTCATCCACAGCTAATACTACTGCCAGCACAAGATGAATTAGCCTCTCTCTCTCCCTCTCTTTCCCCCTCACACACATAAACAGATAAACAGACTTTCACAGTCTTGTGTTTTCTAAAGCTACTGCTGTCTTACAAATCAGCACAATCTCCCTGTAATATAAAGCACCTCATTTGTTTGCGTCTTTCTGTCAGATGGTTTTATTTTTCCTCTCTGAGAATTCTTTTTCCTTATCATTTTCAAAGACAAAAAACGAATTAGTTTTTATTTCACAAACCAGTGACGGTACATTATCTTTGTCATTTTGCACATACAACTTCAGTAATCTCACAAATTGAGTAACTCTGTTGCACTTGGATAACAAAAACAGTGAGCTATCTTCAATGACTATGAATGTCAAAACAAAGCAAAATCAACAGAAACAGCAGAAACTGTTTTGATCAGAATTTCACAAATTTAATTTCTTGCTCAAAGCAGCCGGACTTAACATCAGAAGAAAATCAAAACTTTCTACAAGAATATTCTAAGGATCCCCATCTCAATAACAACACTGAGGAGGAAGACGAGAATGAGTGAGTAGGAGAGTAGAGAGAGGAATGGGAAGGGAGGATAAGGAGAAAACAAGGGAGGACCCAGATGAAGAGGAAGAGGTTTGAATCAGCATGTTCACTTCCTCTCACCTCTTAGTAACTTTAGAGCACGAAATGAAGCTGTGATACAGTAATGGAACCGGAAAATTGGCGCGCAGACAAACACACAAAAGCTTAAATTGTTATGGCAGTTTTTAAACGTGCTGTGTGAGATAATGTGGGGTGAAGTAGATGAGGCTATCAGCATTTCTGCTGACTCAGCTGTCTCTGACCTGCACTTAAAATTTGCTTTAAAGTTTGCTTATGCATGCCTGAATCAGTGTGTGTGTGTGTGTGTATGTGTGTGTGTGTGTGTGTGTGTGTAGTGTGATTTTGTATGTGAATGGCTGCTTGCAGAGTATATACATCCATGCATATACTGTATGTATGTATACAGATGCACTCTCTTTGCCTGTGTACAGCATGTGTGTTTTCCCTTCCTATGTTTGAACGATCACAAAGTTGCTTTCACAATGGCTAAAACTCACTTATCACAAACAGACTTTACAATAAAGCTAGCTCCCTAACTTCAGTTTGTCTCTGGTGTCATAACAAGTCCAGAGATGACCACACCTCAGACACAGACATATTTCTATGTTTGGGGGGAAGGGGGGTGGGGTTGGGGGGTGGGGGCGTATAAACAAAAGTTTCATTACAGCTGGAGACGTGGCCGCTGTTTAATGACTAACTTGGCAGCAGTCATACGTAGATTTTTTTAAGCAGTAGTCACGACAGAAGTTTAGCTCACTATCCCTGTCCCTGATATTTGTGGAAACAATCTTAGTGAGTTGTAAACAAATGTGTTTTCAGCAAAAGGAAACATCTGCTGTGTTGACAGAGAACTCAAAGGTAATGATGTGACTTTTGAAGTTTATAATACAGAGAATTTCTTTTTAAGGCCATCACAGTGTGTTACAACCACGGCAAAAAAAAAAAGAGCAGGCAATTTTCTGGTCCAGTCTGACCTGGTTTTAAAATGTAATCTGTATCTTAATATATTTGTGCATTTACACCTGGTACTTGTATGTGTTTTCATGTTCTCCTTGAGAACATAACCTACTTTGGTGTAGGATTTCTATCTGGGGTGCTAATCCAGACGAGCAGGGCCAATTCTTAACCTATCATAGCGAAGATGTGGGCCCGCAGTTAAACACAACCTGCCTCATACAAACCATTTAAAGCTTGAAGAAATGGACACCACATGTCTAGCAGAGATTAAGGCACAACAACATTTTTTTTTTTTTTTTGCCTCTGTCTGGATTAATCATCAAGTTGTTTATCATCACGACAACAAGGCATACATAGCAAAGCAACACAGCATACTGTGTTACTTTATCAGCCACATGACACATCTCAGCTTCAGTCATCTCAAATCTCTCCCTCTAGCAGACACAACATATTTATTTCTAGCAGCAGCTTTTGTTTCTCCATTCTTATGTCTTCTTCACAGGAACATTTATAGTAACAGCTTAATAATCATCACTTATGGATGAATGAATTAACAGTGAATTTTGAATTTCACTGAGAAATGCTGTGGATTACTGTGCTGTGAGCTAGAAAGCTGCAAAAGCAGTGGTGTAAATTCCTTGAGTGTAAATTTCTACAGCACACAAGGACAGCTTTAAGTGCTTGTGAACATTTTTAATGTGAGGCATTTAATCATTTGGGAGGTACAAAAAAAGTGCTCATACACTTCTGGAGTTTAATATGGCCCTGAGCAATATGTGAGTTATACTGAAGATATATTTTAACTTCTCCTCTCTGTGTCTACATGTCTCTCTGTTTGTCTATATCTCTCTACCATAACTTTCTGTGTGTCTCAAACTCTCTGTCACATGTATTTCTTCCTTTGCTCTTCTTTCCCCCTGCTTCACCTCCTCTGTTTTTTGTGTTTCTCTCAGTGTGTGTCTGTGTATGTGCTTCACTGAGCAGTGACATATCCTGCTGGGTATCCCTGCTTTAACACGAAGTGTCTTCATATGGTAAATCCCTTTATAACGGACACACAAACATGCGCACGCACACGCGGACACTCTTATTCACTTGTCATCCTGTCTAAACGGAGACGAACACTTCCTCTGGCCAGACAGTCTTCTGCATCTGTTCCCTCTCTCAACACTGTCATGTTCTCCAACAGAAAGACAGAAAACAATGGAGAAGACAAAAGGCGCCAAGAATGATGGACAGCTACTCCCTGACATTTTGAGAATTAGAGATAAAGACAGACAGAGAGTTGGTGGGCTGGTTTGTTTTCAGCAGAAATCCACAGAGAGACCCAGCAAAGAAACTACACAACAAGCAGCTCTACAGTGAAAAAAAAGAACAGGTCTATAAAGACTTTGCCTGGAATCCATTAGTTTTCAAGTTATGTTTCCATCCATTTGTCAAGCAAATGTTAACCACTCCTTTAAAAACATTTTTACGTTTTGTTACAATACATGCAAATGTCCATTCCCATTAGCCCTGCTGAAGTAAATACACTTCCTGAACAGTGTAGCTAATTCAAAGAACACATCCGTGAAGACAAAAGAACTGATTATCATTCGCCAACTTGTTATTATTATTTTGTGTTGCCTAATGTTGTTGATGTTTCATGCCAAAGTGCTTTGCAATGTGAATTAGTCATTCGCTGGGCCCGCTGGGTCCGAACTGATGCCATTATTTATTCCATGGAGGCATTCGCATCACTACTTATTCCATAATTTCTTTTTTTCACACACACTTTCTTGTCTCAAGCGAGCAGAAAATTGTCTTTCACTGAGGGAATGTCACCACAATTTGCCATTTCCATCCAGTCAGACTAATTTGATGCAACATAATTTTAAAATATTCCTAGCAATTGAGGGAAATGTGAAATGTCTTTGTCAGAGGACTGGTTGAAAAGACAAACTAATATCGTATCTGGTGGTCTGGTCTGAGGTCACTGGTGAATAGAAATAACAACAAAATCACTGCAAACTACCACTGAAGATAAATATGATTAAACTAACACAGAAACAAACAATTTCATTTGACATTTTCTCTTTTATATTCCTGTTTTGGCTGCATGTTTGTAGATGCAGTCAGTTTATGGCAATAAAACCAGGTACATGCTGTGTATAAAAGTGTGACAAAAGGGCTACAGTGACTAAGTACCCAGTTGATTTATAATAAATTATTTATGGTATAAAATGTCAAAAACATATGTCCACTATAACTTCATTATGAGAGACCACAGAGAGGTCTTAAAGGGTGATGAAATCTGCAGTTTCACTCCCACTCTGCACAATCCACTAGTTTAAATAAAAAAGGTGTAGCGAGAACAGTCGGGAGTGGGAGGGAGAGACAGAAGAGGGAGGAAGGCTATCATCACCTGCACACACATACATACACACACACACACACACCGCAGCAGTGTTGACAGGTCAAGAGAAAAATTCCAGCCTGAGAGCCACTGGAAAACCACCCAACAGGCTCCACAACTTCAAAAACATCAAAATACAGCAGATATTCCCCTTTTTTTGTCTCTTTCTCAGCGGCTTGCTGCTTCCTGTCTCCCCTGTCCCCTTCTGCTCTGCAGAGTTTCAATGCAGCAGATCTGAATATTAACAGAAAAGCTACAACCTAAAACTTGTAATGAGGGTTTGTCAGTGTGAACCTGACATGTAATGCAAAACCAGTAAATGTAGTCACTGTGGGGCATGCTCTCTGAGTAGGATAACAATGACTGTGATTGGTGTTGAAGTGGTTCGAGTTCTAAAGGACTTTAACAACCTAACAGCACAGACTGGACATGCACATTTTATACTGCAATTTTTTTCTTTAAAATTGCTCGCACATTCCCACCAGCAACTAAAACCTCTATCTGCGGTATACTATAATGATATGAAGCACGAGCAAGCACATTAACATGAAACTATAACCAACAAATGTAATGTTTTTACACAAAGGAATCACTTCTATCATTTACGTTAACACCCATATACCGTATATATTGAAGACTAACCTTATGGAAGCTGCCATGGAAGATCTTTTTGATTTCTGTTCCTTCAAATGTAACAGTTTGGAAGTCTCCTTTGTAGTCATAGTTGAAGAACGTCAAGGTCTTTCCAGAGTCTGCAGGGGGACGGATGGTAGAAAAGGTTGATGTTCACATCAAGTAGAAATTGTACGTTATATTCTCTCTGTCTCCTTCTATTAGACTCCAGTAAAGAGGTGGTTTGTAACAAAAGAGAACCACGTGTTGGAGAATATTAGCAAGAAACAACCTGATCTTTGAGGTGCTCTACTGTTTATCTGCACAAGGTTTAAATTTACTACTGTAAAAGTACAAACTTCGTCAGATGTCCTTTCAACTGATAACTTTAAAAGATTCAATTTTATTTCATTGTGATATAGACATGAAATCCGTGTCGTTTTTCTTTTTACTTTTGGACCAAGCACTGGATGCAGGGACATAATCCAACCCTCTCCATTATTCTAATAATATATCTGATATTAGTGGCAATGAGAGTTTGTAATGTGTCAGTGAAAACTGAGCAGGCAAAAAAAAAAAAAATTGGTGGGGGTGTTGTTTTATGGTTAATGTTGGAGTAAGCGTCATGGTACAATTTTGTTAAAATACTGGAAGCTTATTCCAAACCTCTGGAACAATTTAACATATGTGCCATCATCCACGTTTCCTTCCTTTGGTTTTAGCCCACGAAACATTTCTCCATTCTTCTGATGTGGATATTTTCAGAACTCTCAGAAGCAGTAAAATACACTATATAAACCAAACCTAACAAACGATTCCATTTTTTCACCCCTTTTCCTGCAGCTCATGCTTGCAACAGGCAAAACAGAACGGCCAAAATTCAACTTCTTCCAGCTACTCCTGGGGTTCCCAAGATCATCAAGGCCAGCTGGTAATATAATCTCCACAGCAGGTCATGGGGTCTGCACTGGGTCCCCTCCAAGTCAGCGGTGTCCAAAAACACCTCTAAAGGTTGATGCCTGGGGTGAGTTTGCCTAGTGTGCAGTGACTCTGTGACATCGCTTATCACAGTCTGACACGAACATAGCCAGTGCACCGTGGTCAGTCTTATGAAACCATCACTATTATCATCCCATCTGCTCTGGCTTCATATTAAGTCAAAGAGCTGAGATATCTCTGCATCTTATTAACACTGAGGATACAATGTAAATGAACACTCAAAAATGTAGTTCATACCTCAGCTGTAATTACTTGTTTGTCTCAAGTGTTAAAATCTGCAGAATTATGCACTTTCAAGGTTTATTTGGAGGAGTTGGGAATGCAGGAGCTGCAGCACAAGTGAGTTTGTACTTGTCAAACTGTGATGCAGGTGAGACAAAAAATAAAAATAAAAATACAAAGAAGCTGAAAAACATGGGTGATTCAAACTCACTGTCCAGGATTAGTCCCACCAATGGCTCGTTGGCTTTGTTGAGGATTTCCCACAATGCAAAGGGCTCCTGCGGGGTCTCCGGCAGTAGGCGGAGCATCATTGAAATGGTGTAGTCAGAGGGTAAACCTTCAGGGTGAAGGTACCTGGTACACACATGAAAGAACGGGCACGCACATGCACACACACACACACACACACACAGACAGCAAACTTAGCTGTGCCCTACAGGCATGTATCTACTAGGTGTCTTTTTCAAAGTGTCAGCTGATGTGAATGCTTTTAGAGTGCTTTCGCTGCCTCAGACCGTCTCTGGGTGCCAGCCACTTTTTGATCAGTAAGCCTTGCCTTTTTTCTGTGCAGTTGCCTCCAAGCACTTCAGGTTCAAATCATCTTAGCTTCAACTTTTCAGAGCACTCATCGATGCCACTTTTCACAAACGGAACAATCACAGAAAAGGAAGCTATATAAAGTAAGCTCATATAAAGCACGAAAAAAGCTCCTAAAATGACAACATTGCAGGGGAAAAGACATTATGATAGCACAACTAAAGGTACTGAATGCTCCTGCGAAGTTTTTGTATGCATGGGTTTCATATTTGAAGATTTCCCTCTGGTGCAGTGCTAGGTAAATCTATATGTTTCTGACCTGTATTTGTAATTATCTCTGAGAATGTTTTCCAGCTGCTGTAATACCTGTTAATTACAAGTGGCCATGGTCTAAATCAGCAATTTGAAACCCACTTGAGATGTACAAGATGAACTCTTGAATGAAACCAGAAGACATGACCTTAAAAACTTTAATCTTTTTCAACACTTGGACAAAGTCTAATCAAACTAGATTCTACAATAGCTCCTACAAGTGTTTTGAGGTGGTTCCTCTCACAACAAGCTGAATTATTGACGCTGGTAATTGTGTATTACAAGAACAGAGCGTCTGTTCCATGAGAAACTACAGGGCATAGAATGTGCATTGGGATGTGTGCAGTAAATGTTAATTAGTGCACAGATATGTGTTTTCTTGCTTTTTTTACTGGTGAAATGTGATGAAAAGCTTTAAACGTGACACCGGAGATGCAGTTTTTACAGGTTGTGATTGTTTTGGAATACCATGCTATGACTCAGCTTTGCTGGCCTGAATCTGAAATTGCTTATTTGCTTTTTGTATTAATTGGCAGTAGGAATTACAGGGATAAGTGGACATGGCATTTTTAATATATTACTGCAATAATCTGCTTGCACTCAGCGCTTTCATTACATTTCCTTTTTATTGCAAAAATGCCACGATTTGTCATAACTGCATTTTCTGAAAGTTTTGAAAACAATGAGAGGCTTTCTCAAAGCAGAAATGTTCACGTCTTAATGTCTAATGGGCGCATACACTGTATTTACATGAATTCATCAGATAAATGTATGTCATTTAGAGTCTGGGTACCGCATACAGAAATATTATTCTAATAGTGAAAAATAATTAAACCCAGGTAAAAGGCACAAATTCAACTGTCTTGGTTGTTGGCTCAGGGGACAGGTGCACTGTGTGGAATGTGTAAGATAACATAATAACACAGCCCAGGTGTTATGAGTGGGACTTGAACTCTTGTGAGCTAAAAGATAATCCTAACAAAGATAAAGGGGAAATCTTTGACATGGTAGCTTTCAAGCCTTCATGCTTTTCATGTTAGTTCCCCACTAGTTTGCTATCGGCCAGAAAGTCATTTTCTTTGGCAAGACTGTTGAATAGTTCTGCATCTGCTGCTGGCTGATAATTCAAAAGACCTGTGGTGTTTGTGTCCTGCTGACCACTGACAGTGAACGCTGCCCATGTCCAAGGGAATAAGGGAAAGTCTCTAGTAGGATCAAAATATTAATGCAACACAGAAGTAACAGAAGGTTACATGGTAGTACCAGTTTCTGGTACTAACTTACTTTTTACTTTTACATACCAGTAATTATGTTTATGTTTGCGACTGTTTTAATAAACATGTATAATGATGATTGTTGACTGAACTGAACCATCCTATTTATATATATATTTATATTTGTGCATTCACAATTTGTTCTCAGGTGTATCCCGCAAAACAATTAAACAAATAATCTGAACAGACTGTCACCAACAGCTCTGTCTGTTGTCACTTATTTTTTATGCCAATATAGCTGATCACACTGTGCAGGTTGATCTGTATTTATGCACATGCTGTCAGGTGACCCTGTGAACATAAAATAGTGATGTGACAACAGCCCTGCAATAAATCCTCTCTCCACAGAGGTGAGATGTTCAGTTTTTGTTGAGACTGTTTAAAAAAAAAAGTGTTCAGTGTTACAGACATTTTGGCAGCTGTAGTATGGTGCTGTTGAACTGTACTTTACTCAGGTATTTCTAATATTTTGTCAGCCTCAGTGACAGAAATGGCCAAGTTCATTGTTTCTCAACTAAAACAGAAAGGTGTTTTCATATTTCTCCATCTTACTGTGGTGTTACTCACTTGGTAGGCTGTGACACCATGGCATCACGGTGTAACCTGTAACACGGGAAGCTGTTGAAAGACCCCGGCTCCAGAGAAACTCCAGGTATAATGCTGTACTCCTTCTCCACAAGGCCAAACTTCTCCATCATACGGAAACCTGCATGAGACATTATCATCATTACCTACAATGTCATTATGTTACTGCCATCATTATCATTAGTCCCCCCCATACAGGGGTTCGATACAGTAGATGGACTTGTGAGACTGTTATTGCCTATTTTTCCCCATAATTTGCACCTCTTACCTGCCATTGTGTTACCACTCATCAAAACAGACGGACAAGCTGAAAGACAGAAAAGAGTCTGTTACTTCATCTGTAATATCTGAAATGCTCAACCATTAAATAAATCCTTCTTTCCTTCCATGTCCTTCCACTAACAAGAGTCCTTTCTCAATCTTCTCCCTGCCTCTTTCACCTTGCCTGAATCTCTGTCTGACTTTCCTGACCTCTTCTTCCTCCCGGTTTCTTACCCTCTCTCTGTTTTAAACATAAGGTGGTGTTACTCACTGGCAGTGGCAGCCTCGCAGACAAAGGTAATGAGCTGTTCTTCTATTTTCTTCACAGCATCCAAATCGTCCACAAAAAAGACATGTCTGTCACTGGGCTTGCTGGCGATATTCACCAGCTCTCCGTAGTCTGCGTCCGCAAAGCCGATGGCAAAGATGATATAGCCTGAGAATGGAATTAAACAAGCGGATTTACTATAAGCTTAAAATCTATGGAACAGATTAAATAGACTAATGGAATATGTGGTTTGATTTATGGGTTTCAAACCAATGTTTGAGGAGTCTGATTGCCTATAAAAGTACAATGTGACATACAGTTCATACACCATACAGGAACTTGGAGGTTGAATGGGGTTCTGTCCTCCATCTTGCCTGTACTGTACCAAATAAAATACTGTACATCCAGTGTCAATTAACTATAATTTCCAGATTTTCCCAGGACTTCAACAAACAACAGATCATTCAATTTCTGCGTTTGGTATATGAGATATCCACCCTCCATCTGCATCTCCTTGGACACTTTGTTGACATCATCTTGCGAACGTCCATCAGTCAGGACAACCAGGACCTTAGGAACGCCCCTTCTGGCTCCGGCCTCTGTGGTGAAAATGGACTCTTTCACATGTTTTATGGCCCGACCTGATGGAGGACAGAAAGAAAACACTTAATTTAGAACAACCGCACCAATGGGTTCTATTTTTGAATGTTTAGTACATACACCCATTTATACTAACAGATGTGTTTTTTCTTGGCTTCTTTATTCTTACATAGTTACACTTTTTTCGCATTTTTTTCTTGAAATGCACTAAAGTTCCACTTTTCTTGGCTGATTGACATCAACTGTTTCCAATATACTTCTCAATCATTGGCTCACTCACAGCTGTGTGGCTAGTAATGTCCAGTCATATTATTGCAGATGTATAGCACGGATATAAAACCTGACACCTATCACTGTTATGCTCATGCTCCCTTGTTGATGTAACCAAGATTAAATGTTCGTGTTTGCTTTTTAAGAGGGGTTGCTCTTTCAGCAGAATACTCTGCTGTTTAGATTCATCAACACCAAATATAACTGTATGACCATTTGCTATAATTGGTCAGTTCCTTGGTGTAAGTGTCTCTGACTGACCAATAAAACCTTGGAGAAAATAAATGCTGCCAAGATGTTTACCGTCATTATCTAACTCAAACCATTTTATAAATTTCTGCCAGATTATGTTCATAGTGAAATAAATGTTAATCAATGGCTGCCTTGAAGGAAAAACATACTAAAAAATCAAAAAGGAAACCACGCAGAATGCTTGGGAACATGGCCAGTAGTGATGTACCATATACGTTCATAGTACAAAATTAATAACCACTAGTATGGCCCCTTTACCATAGGTGGTGCTTAGACCCTTTCCACACCACTCTTACTGTAGTACCATCTGAAATGATGCTTCACATATCTATTGGTGCAACACTGTGGAACGAAAGGATAGCATTTTTTCCCCAAGCAAGGCTGGTTACCAACAAATGTTTGGCAGACAAAACTAACTGGAAGTGTGAATCAGCCCATCAACAATCAACAAAAAACAAAAAAATGCCCTCTTCCCCACCTGTTACATGGAGGTGAATGCTGGAGACCTGTGCTACAATTTTAATGTAAGTACTAATTAAAAACATGTATTCCACTGACATTAATAAAACACATTATTGAGCTCATAATTATTACATGACAATGATTGGCCTGAGACTGAAATTCTTCCAGAACCAGATTTTGGTCAAGTGGCAATCAGCATTTAAAATATGTAAGAAAACAGAAAATTTCCTCTGAATTTTAGTAGAATACAAACATGGAGAGATGAGACAAACTAAGATTAAAATGTCACAATCCAGTCTGTAAAAAAAAACATTAGATGAACTTTTAACAGTGTATAGGTCACCTGCTAATGGATTTAATCAGTCAATAAAATCTGTCCAGACAGCTTTAAAAGGTTTTGAGACCCACCCACAACCAGCAAACAAGACAGAGTCAATGCACATTTGTCAGTGGATTTAATGATGCCTTATGTGTATCATTGTGTTGTGTTTCTAGCCTCTCAAGTTTTGTAAAATAAAATTCAAAACAGTGAGTACAGTTTGTTGGCCAGGTGAAATCAACTCTGTAAAAAAGCATTATGCTCATTCATGCTGTATTTATACGACAAATCTATTGATGTATTTGCCTCCAGAGAACTCTTTTGCTACTGATAAGTGAAGTGAACCTGACCTCTGAACAGAGGAAGGATGGTCATTATTGTACCAAGTATGAGGTACAGTCACTTAAAATAACAGTCTAGTCTTCTAGACGTCACACAGACTGTATATATGCAACAACATACACACAGATTTAGTAATTTTGTGCACGTAAACCGATAAGCATAGGCTCCTGATCATCAGCATACATAGGTAGGTCATTTCAATTTAATGCCAATATTTGCATACTGTCCATTCGCATAAATAGTTCATATGGCTCATCTACTCATCTCCACCTGACCTTTTCATAATTACATGGGCAATCCCTGCTATTAATCCTCTCAACTCCTTTTGTCCTTTTGCACTTTCTCCACTCACTCCTTCTTATGTTTTCAAGAGTTTGCCTTAGTTATTAAGAGAGGAGCATCAGGGAGCCTTGTATTAAAAGTAATACCATTCGAAGCAATAAATGGCCAATAAGTTGACTAACCCCTAGCGAGAGTGTTTCACGTAAACATAAAAATGTCTCCCAATTTCTAACCAAAACCCTTAGACCACATCTTCGCCTCCTCCTCCTGCTGTTTTTATTTTTTTCTTTTTTGCACTAAGCTGTCAGTGATGACAAATGATAGAGTGCTTGGCCTGTAAAGTGTTGCATTGTCAGATATCTGCCAGTGATACATCTGTTTCTACACTGTCCTCTGATCGCGCTGGGCAAGACTGGAATTACAGCAGCTAGCCAGGCATGAAGTGAGACATGGGACAGAGCAGAGGAGAGGGGAGATGATTGGAAGGAGGAGCAGGAGGTGGGGCTGAGTGGGTGGGTGAGGATGGAGGAGAAGAGCAAGTACTGTAAAAGGGCACAAAGAGAGTATGGTGGGGGGGTGAAATAGAGGGAAAGGTAAGAGGAAAGGAGAAAATGAAAAAAAGAAAAGACGACAGCATGTATGAGAGGAGGGTGAGAAAAAATGACAACAAAACAAACATGTCAGTGGATGCTGGGTTGAGAAGCCCGTCATCAATCAGCGATCCATCACTTTAATCCATGTCAGTTTGGATTTGTCCTCCTGTCTGGCAACAGTTAAGCAGTTTTCTTGCTGTCACTGAAGAAGGGAAACAATGTGAGAATGTAAAAATAGGTGAAATCATCTCTCCTGTTTTAGCATCCAAAGCCTTGGTGGGTGCAACATAATGAAGTAGGAGACTTTTTCTCCCTGTTCTTTTGTGGCTCCAGGTGAAATCTGTATGACAAGGAAGAGACTGTAATGCTCTCTCTAGGTGATTATGAACTGAGAGAGCTATAAAACCCTCTAATCTCTAGAAAGTTACTGTAGGTTCCTAAGAATGATTTGAAAAGATTTTGGATAATCAAATGCATTGCTGAAAATATACAATAGATTTTGAATAGCCTCTTTATAGTTGGTGAAACTCATTCATAGGCTATTCATACATTCATTCTTGAGCTCATAAAAGACTCATAAACCTCGAAAATTGAGTGAAGGTCTCACACAACTGCATTACTACAGCAGAAACAGGAATAAGTCAATCTGACTGCTGCAGTAAAATCATAGGAAGCAAATCACATCTTGACTAATCTGATGTGTGAATATTGCAGTTATGGATTAAAAGCAACACTAGTTTACATACTGTAAGTAACATGCCTACACACATACAGTACACACACTGGGAAATCAAGCACACCTTTATGTGTGCCCCTAAACACAATTCCTCTATCAGTATGTACCGTACAGTCAGGCAGTGTCAAGGATTTGCATGAAAATCAATCTCAAAAGACACACACACACTCATATACAGTACATACACTACAGGGATAAAGACTATTACAGCAGCAGCTACATTTAATCAATCATTCACCACGCTATTCAGAGGCTCACTAATGCCTTAATGAATAAATGCATAGTGAAAAGCCAAATCCCAGAATATCAGCTTCAGCACCCTGAATCCTCAACATACCCTTCCCTCACACTCTTAGGAGAGGGTACTGACAACGGAAAAAAAGTTGACTGTAGAGTCTTAAAGAAGGCAGCATCATTTACATACTGTTTATAAAATGGGTTATAGAGAAGAGGCTCATGAGTAGAAGTTGGCTCAGGAGGTGAATAAATAGCTGTCCCTTCTCCTCAAGCAGCAACCTCAGTCTGCAGTGCCACTGAGCAAGAAACTGCTGCCGCCACGGTAGCAGCTCTGTGGCTGACTGTCTGAGATGGTGGGGTTAGTGGGAAACTCCCAGACATGCAATGAAGCAGAACTTTCTGAGAATGAATGAACATGAATTCACAAACTGATTCACACAACAATCTCACCCAAAAAAAGAAAAGGAAAACAAACAAAAAAAAAAGTCTGACAAAATCTGTTTTTGACATGTTTGCTTGACCCAGGGGTTTTAGAACAGAGGATGCAAAGTAAGCTAGGCACTTACAGTAAAAACATAACAAGGCATTGAAACTGTGGGGTTTCTTGCTGGCTTCTACACAGATATATCAGCCAGAGGCTAAGGGTTAAAGAGGCAGAAAGCTACAGTCTTTTATTTGAGGGCTTTGGGGGATTTAGACACAGTGAGGGGCCCTGGTAGGGTCTCTACGGAGAATTTGAGGTTTAAGAACGAAAAAAAGGGAATAATTTAGGGTTTGGAGAGTGAAAAAAAACTTTAGGCTGACACACAAGTACTCTACCTCTCAATGGACCAGAGGAGTAAAATGTAAGTGTGGAGGTTTGGGCACAGTCTCTAGCAGTATAAATCTCAGTGATTGTTTGCTTGTAAAGTTAAACATTGTTGCATCATGTTTAAGTGCCATATTCACGTGATGAAACACAGAGGAAGGGAGAATATTAAAACTAAAGCATAAAAAAGGCTCAGTAAACAAACAGGGGAATAATCTCCACCTTCGTCTGAGGCAGCAGCAATGAAAAAACAGACGTGGAAATAAATAATTATTTTGTTTAATAAACTGAAACTATCATACACACTAAAGCATAATCTAAAAATATGTGCTGTGTGGGCTTCTATGGTGGAATAAGGACAGCCCAAAGAATAGGCATTATGTTTGAGCTATTCAGGAAGATTAATTCTATGTGCATGTTATGTGTACATGAGTGGGTGAGAGACAATGAGATAGGGGAGAGAGACACAGAGAAACTGTGAGCCGGTGAGCAGTAGTCTAACCTTGTGAGAGCTAGCTGCCTCCTCTCTCCCTTTGTGTGGGGAAGATGATATTTCATGGTTTATATTCTATTCTGCTGTAGACAGTGCGCACAGGCGCACACACGTGCGCTGCTCTGTCAGCTAAAACAATTGGAAATGGACAGAAGAAAGACAGACAATGAGAAAGTTTAGAGGGAAGAAGAGAGAGCGCTCGAACAGAGGAAGAAGGCGATGTTAAAGATATGGGAAAACAGAAGATGATTAAAAAAAAGGGGACAAAGAAGAGAGGGAAAATGATGGAAAGGAAGATGAAGAGAAAGGAAAGCTAACTTGAGTGAACTGTCACCAAGGCGAGGGAGGTGAGGACAGGGGAGAAGAGGAGACGACAGTGGAAAAAGAGGAGTAAGAAGTGAGGGAGTAAGGGTTAAGTGGGGCGGTGATTGTACAATCAGTGCTGGAGTTGACAGGAAAGCTCAAGGATACAATTAGTCTGAGCAGACACTGAGCTGTGACCCAGACTTTAGGAGAGTTAAAGTGCTCTGAACAACTAGCATTACCTTTAAAGCCACATTAATGCACCAAGGTTACTGACATTCACCCTCTATGTACTAGCACAGCTGGACACTTTCACATGAATTTTACAGAGGATTCACAACCCAAAGTGCTTGTTGCACACCCTGATCCTGAACTAAAAATTTTCCTTTCCGCAATAGTTTGAACAAACATCCTAAAGCAGAGGAAAAATTTCATTTTCATGCCGATATTTCAAATTTCACAACATGCTTTCTTTGAGTTTACTCATCAAGACTGGTTCTGATAAGTTGAGTTCATTTTTGACCTTGGAAACTACAATTGGCAAAAAAAAATCTCACCACAAGGTCCCTTAGTAGCTGCTCTGAGGTTTCTGACTGTGTATCACGCAATCTTCCTCAGAAAATGGGCTTGTGAAAATGTGGATGTAAAAATTTTGGACAAATGATTGAAAGCTCCAGATCAGCTACAAATGGAGCTTGTGGTGAGGTTGTTTTGTAAACAGCCAAGGGTTGATTCCAAGGGTCAAGAATGAACTTTCAATCTCAACAATGGATGAGAAAGGAGGCCTTAAAGTACCCTGAAAATGGAAATTTTAACATCTACTTCTTCCATGACAAATGGGCAAAGGGAGAAAGGTTGAGTAATACAATCAAATGCTCCAGAACAGCTATTAATGGACCCTGTGAGGAGATTGTTTTGGTACATTTAGACTGAGGTATCAAACTGACATCTCAATTTACCTCTCTGGTTGTGCTGTATGAGCTATTACCACATTAATCCCACTAATACACTGCTCTGACCTGTCTTGGTGTTTCCTCCTTTGTATCTGATCCTCTGAATGGCTTCCAGCAGCGCTTCCTTGTTGCCATGGGAACTCAGCTGGAATTCTGTCCGAGCATCGTCGCTGAACTGAGCAATGGCTACCTGAAGAGAGACCGAGAGACAGATAAGTGAAACAAATTCAAAACACATGTCAAATCAAAGTATACAACGTTAAAACTCCCATTTGTCTGAGCCGTGTTGTTTTTAAACTTGCTCTACAGGGATAGTTCACACCTAAAAATTCAAAATCAGTCGTCATCGGCTCACGCTCGTGTCAGTCACAATACCACTGCAGTGTGTTTCTATATTTGAGCGCACAGGTTCGTTTCATCTTCCTCCAATACAAAAAGCAAGACGCCAAATTACTCCAAGCAGCTCAGGCGGTGTTATCTGTGTGTTATGAAGCCAAATTACTGTGCTCTGCGTCCAAATATCTATCTAATACTCTCCCTCATTATCACCTGCAATTTCTGCATTTATTCTCAACAGCAACAACAGTATCAAACAGATGCTACCTTTGTTCGCTGAAGGAAATGCTGTAATTATACAAATTGAGTGTGCTTAAACAGCCCCACAGAGTGAATGCTGTACAGATGGGAAAGTTGAACTGTACATGACACCTGAGAAATGTTAAGGTTTAATAGGCGAAAGCGGTAACGGGTCACAGATTTGACCATTTCTCACCTGGTCAGTGCAGGTGGTCTTTATATTTTTCATTCTGAGCAGATGGGCCAGAAGTTCATGATGTTAAAAAGACAATATTACAGCCTTATTATATGCAAGTCTCCAGGTGAAAATGCACAAATATGTATGTATATATATATATGTGTGTGTGTGTGTGTGTTAACACATATATGTGTGTTAAAACTCCCAAATCAGAGCTATGATCAATCTAATTGCCTTACTCTAAGAGGGGCGAACAACTATCATTACCTCCAGACTGCTAATGGTGCTGTTGTTGGCTCAGGGCTGCCTACATTTACCAGCCAGCTCTCTCTCTACTGTACAGCCAACTCTCTCACATTACAGCCACTGTTTTGCTCTCGGTAGCCTGCTGCCAGAGGGTTATGGGGCACACAGTGAGGGTAGCAAACTGCTTAACAGCAGACATTACACAAATGAAAGAAAAGGGTTTAGCAAGCACCTCTACGGTGTGACAAATGAACCACCTGAGCTCTGCTGACATAGTGGGGTGGGCGAGTGGGGAGGCATGCGGGTGGGAAGCACAAAAAGAATTAGTTCACAATGACAATAGTGAGCTACTGCCCCAAGTTAGAGCCTGGCATTACCTATTGATGAACCTGATACATGAGAAACATTCAGAGGCAGCCGAGATGGTAATAGTTACCGTGGTAACGTGATTTAGTATTATTAGTATATTAAGTTTTAAAAGTATTGCTCATGGTGGATTTTACACTAAGAATCATGCTGATAGTGTATTACTCACTATTTCAACCATTTGATGTTTATTCCAGCTTTTACTGCATCTAGACTTAATTTATTAAGACCACCATTCCTGCCAGAGAAGTAATGTTTTCTGGCACAAGACACAGTGGCAGCAAATGAGTGGAGTTAATCGGACACTGCTCGGCAACAGAGAGGCCTTCCAGAGAGCAAAGATTGACTCACTAGGGGGGTTTAAAGTTCCCTCTTACTTTCCTAAACTTTTATATAGATACGAGGCTGTGGTCATGCTGATTTCTCAGGGCACAGAACAAGAAAATTGGGTGAGATTCGGCTCCACTGCATCCTCGCGGTATCAATTAACACCAATGGCAGCAGCCTTCCTCAAACACCAAATGAGCCAAAAGCATAGGGGTCAAAAGGAGGAGGAGTTTAAAAAAAAAAAAAAAAAGCCAGAGTTTTTATTTCTGTATGTCTGACTTGTACCAGTGGGAATGAAACAAAAAAAAAGGATGAGATGGCTAGCAGGTTACAGAAAGCATGCTGCAGATCTTGACAGAGCCCGGCCGTGCTGATAAATCACACTCCATCCTTTCATTATGGATATACAGCACCCAGTGTCCTTTATTCCATTATCTACTGACTGAAAGTCTAGTTTCAGGGACATTTGAGAGGAAATTAAAACAATTTTTTCTTCCTCCTTCTCTTTTTCTGGGTAGCTGGGGGTGAAATGGGTTACAGCATATGAAAGAGGGTGAGGTGGTTTGGAATATTATGGAACGAAAAGATATTTTAAAGTGAAAAAATATATATATTTTCGCAGCATTTTCTCCCCTGTGACTGGCCTCTTTAGCCACAGATTACACTAAGATATGTGATTTCTTTATTTCATCATTATTATGGTTTTCAGTGTGGCTGTTTTTGGCTAGATCCTCAGCATCTGCTTTACATTGCATTTCCCATGAGCATGCATCTTTCAAGAGGAAAGTGCTATAACAAAGAGAATAAATTAGAGAGAGAGTGAACAAGAATTAAAAGCCTTAGGCACGTTTGTATGTCTGTTGGTTAACTTATGGGACTGTATATACAGTAATTTTCACTAAACACAGACGTTTAGACTACACACAAGAACCACCAGCAGTCATAAATGTGAATACCAGCACTCCAGGGAGACTGTAACACTATTCAGAGTGAGGAGGTCAAGACGGCATTCTAACATTTTCAGTTCTGAAATCTATCCCTGTGTAATGATGCATGTCCTTCCTTTCTGAAGTAAAGTGACCTTGGCGCATATGTCACGTGACTGACCTGGGTGCCGTCTGGTCCAATCAGATCCAGCGATCCCATGGTGCTGTAGAGGAAACGCGTGATCTTCATGAAGTTGTCGTCTCCGATGGACCAGGAGCCGTCTACCAAGAACGCCAAGTCAGCCTTGGCCTCCTTACACACTGGACAGACAAACAGATGGACGTACAGCCAAGAGAGATATGGAGATTTAGCCAACACATCATTTTGTCTCTGCATTTAAAAAGTAATTTCATACAAAATGAAGGTCAGCGAAGGACAAAGCATAAGCTGAATGTTAACTGGCTGTCTAATATATGCAGACTCTGAGTAAATATGCAAAGTATGAAGCTCTGCAAATACACATCCTCTGGAACAGGGTAAATATGCAAAGACTGTGTCTTCAGATTAATCTGCACACTGTAGAGTTTATAAGAATAAAGGTATGACACACACTTTAACTTAGAGTTTCAAACTCTTATTTGACCACAAAAATGTTCAATATCCAATGTGTTGGTGTTTTTGTCTTCTTCCTTCGTAAGCTGCTCATTCATATTTCTGGTCCAGCAGTGACTTTTCCTTCTGCTTTTATTCTTCTCATGTTTCTAAATGACTCCCAGTAGCCTTATCTTTGCTGCTGTAAAGTTGTTTTGTGGTTTTAACAAGTTTTCAAACTCTAAGTCTGCGCTAAATTCCAAAGCCCAGTTCAAGACCATGTCAGCCTGCATAACTTCCTGGAAAAAACATGAACTGTATCTACACTGTTTATGAGGAAAAATGGTTGTAATTCTAAATGCAAGAAAGTATAGGAGAGGAGAGGAGAGGAGAGGAGAGGAGAGGAGGAAATATCAAATGATACAAAAATCTTCTGGTGTTATTGTTTTTCTTCAGAGACAAATGCTTTAATCGTATATTTTTATAGAACTTCATCAGTCAAGTGTTTGTGCTTTTCACAAATGTCAAGTTAAAGGTCGGCTGGAGAATGGTTTGATTAAAAGGTTTTATGTGGCTGATTCTGATGTGATGATAAAAACTTTTTCATTCTGTGTTGTGACCTGTCTTGAACCAACGCTGTCTCCTAAGAATTATGTTTATATACAACTAAACTACAACAGCAAATACATTTTGCAGGAAACGTATCAACTATAGCATTACAGAATCTTTTTATTGTTATGTGTGGGCACTCACAGCACTTAGTTAAGGTTAGGGAAAAGTTGTGATTTCATACAGAAAAAGTTCACAGTGACAGTTTTTATTTACATTCCACCAAAACCACAGTCTCTCCCAAATCTTAACCAAAGTGCTTTTGTTGCCTAAACCTGCCCACAGACAGGACTGTGGATGTGAACCCAGGCCTCTAATCTAATATCTCTGCTTTTGTGCTGCACGTCTTTTTCTCACTTCCCTCTTCCTGTTGCTACTACTGTGTCTTTCTCCTCTTTTGTCTCTTTCTGCCATTTTCCCTCTGCTTTCTGTCTGCAGCCCTATGTCTGCCTGTTTTTCTCATCCTGTCAATCACTTCGTTTCATTCTCTTCCTCTTGTCTTTTTCATTTTTTTGTTGCCTATCTTTCTCCCACTTACAGACAAACACGCACCTTACTTTCTCTTTCCTCTGTCCTGAGTAAAGGTTGCCTGTCATTACGGACGGAGGCATCGGCCTGACAAAGGTCAGAAACTCAGACAGAAATGCTTACAGACGGGCTCAGCAGGTGTGTCGGTTCATGTCTGCGGGTCAGCCTTTAACCTGAGCCCATCAGACAGGAACAGAGGAGGAGGATCGTCTGGGCGGGAGGCGGACGGTCGGACTGTGAACTTATACCCTTTTGTTTCTAATCTTTTTAAGCTTGTCAAGCCTTTTGGAAAAAAAAACCCAAGTGAGAATATTTGACTTGTCTGATCTCACAAGTCATTTACTGTTTACATTCAGGTTTAAAGTACAGTGGAGTTTAATCCTTGGTCTTAAAGTCATTATGATCATTATGATATGTTTGGATTTCCTTCATAAGGACAATTTATTTCATAAGCAGTATAGCTTCCTGAGTAAAGACAATAAGAAATAGTACATACTGTAAATACAAGAGTTGTGTCATTCAGCTGTCAATCAGAGGTGCACCCTGTAGGCTGTAGCCAGGGTGCCTTGTGTATAGATGGTAGCTGGACTGAATATGCTAGGTGCTTAAAAGAGACTGTACTGAAGCTGAAGTTGGATGGGAGCGGTCAGGTTAACTCTGCTAAGCCTGAGGTAATAAGCTAATAAACCAGGATTAGAGTAGTATTACTTTATTTTGGCATCAGACACAGTCCACAGCCTGGGTACGTTTCACACAATAAAGTCGTTGTGGATACAGTAAATGTCTCGTTGACTTCCTGTGGGGCACTTTTCTTTTTTCCCTTTTTGCTTACCTTAAAGTTACGCTCCCTAATTTTATTATAGTGCCCCCCAAATCCCCACATTTCCTTCCAGGTCACTATTTATGTTTTGAAACTAAACACAGTTCACAGTTGTGTAAAGAGCACAGGGTGACATAGCATAGCTACTCTATTAAAAGTAATATACTGTTCCTCTTTCAAAACCATGCCACTTGTGCTGGCTAGTCTGTCTTAAATTTAAGAGCATAAGTACTGCTCCATATACTTTGGTTACATTTCCCTGTGTAGCAATGTCTCAATTAGATTTTTGTTGCCACCAATCCCAATTCAAATCATTTGATGGAAAGTATATGCCAATGCAGATCCGATTTTACACACCAATTTAATGCATCAAAGTTAGCATTTACCCAATTAAAGTAAGATACTTATTTCAAGATACACAAACCACTGAATAACTCCACATTCTGCATCAAAATTTCAGTTGGAATATCACCTGCCTATTTCAAATATACAGTGGAATGGGTGCCAAATAAACCAATTACTCAAAAGAGTAATTTAAATCACAATTCCTCTCAAAAATGTTATCTTCCTTACCTCCACAGAAACAATTGAAATTATTATATATATCTGTTGCATCTGTTATATCTTATCACATATAACAGCTGGTGTATATACAGTGTAATGATTCACAAGTTTGCCTGCACGGTTTTACTTTACAATTACAACAAAAACAATAACAAAAAATTAATTTCAAGACTGATAAAACTTTGGTGTCAGGTGACGACAGTTATCACAAAAAAGCAACCAGAGTACTGTGAAGTTTACCCACATGACTAGAAAAAAATCACATAAGAATGAGTGTGTGTTTGTGTTTAGCGTCTCGCTCACCTTCCTTAGCAGGCGGGATGGTGGGAGGGGGCTCTGTGGTGGGTGGTTCAGTCGGAGCCTGAGTGGGTGCTGGCACTGGACACAGAGACACACACACACACACACACACACACACACACAGACAGACAAACAGGGAAACAAGACAAGGTCATCGATCATGGTGGCAGTGACAAGTGGTACCATCATCAGCTTTATCTGCAGGGCACACATATAAACAAGCGCACGCGCGCACACACACACACACACACACACACACACACACACACACACACACATAGGGTCAATAAGCTGACAACACATGAGAGCAGTAGGCTGTTGCTATCAAGCTGAAAGTTTCCTAATCCTCCTCCTTCCTCCAACAGCTCAGTTACAGTAAAAAAGATTTCTCATCCAATCAGTGTCTACAGCCTATAGGTACATATACCGCTGTTGTGTTTTGTTCTGTATATTTCCATGACCGAGTTACAGCAGTCAACTTCATCTTTCTGCTCTTTCTATAGACCTCTCTTCCCTTCTTCCTCTAAGTTGGGCACAGCAAAGGTGCTATTTTCATCAGTCTAGTATCTGTCTGACCAGAGGCTGTTTTTTCAGACTCAAAAACAGCCCCAGGTTAAGGTATGCCTCAGTGCCAAGCCAATTACTTTCCAGAAAGCCGTGGGTTCTGTCAAACCAGAGTACAGCGAGTAAATCATCTTGGAAACGGTGGCGACTGCCCACAGAAGGGACACATAACTCCACAAAGTAGATAAAATTATCTCAGCAAATGTCTCTTCGGCTTCCATGCTAAAATAATTAGCACATAATGCGTTCGAGTCAATTGTGAACTTTGCTGTTGAGCTTTTTTGCCCGCCAGTACATTGTGGCAAATGTCACTGAACAATAAACACTGGGGACTTTCTGGAGTTTAGGAGTGGTTCATGTTGCTGTTGATGTCATTCTCTCCGTCCTGCTGTTTCCTGTCTTCACTGTCTCTCTCCACACTGTGCCTTCCCAAGAAGTATTTCCATGAGTTTTTAAAAGGTCACAGACAAATGATATCAGTGTATTACTGGACCATGTTTTACAGTAAGTGCATTTACAAATACTGTACTTATATACAATCCTGTGGTAGTTTTACCTTAATTAGTATTTCCATTTTGTACAACTTCCCTCCACTTCACTACATTTGTGTGACAGCAATTCGGCTACTGTGCAGATTTTACATATGAAGGATGAGATCATCTTATAAAATATAATGCATTGTTGTAAAATAAAGTACCCAGCAATATATTAAGTGGTTAAATGATCTACTTCTCCACCAGCTTCAGCATTAAGACTCATCTAATAATGACCCTGTAATATAAGACCTTCATAATAATTTAGCACTCTGCATAATGAACACTTTTATTTTTGATTCTTAGGCACAATATCCTGATTATGGTACTTGAAATGAAGCGTGTTTATATGGTGGTTTTACTACTTTTACTTAAGTATATTATCTTAATACTTCTACTAGCAGTGTCTGTAGTCCAGTAACCATTGCTGAAACCAAACTGTACAGTCTCCTGTTGAATTTAATCCACAGTTGTTGACTCAAAATCTGTGGATCAACAACATCAGTCCAGGAATCTGTGTGTGTGTGTGTGTGTGTGTGTGTCTGAGACCATATCTATCTATCTATCTATCTATAATTCTGGTTGTGAACCGACCCCTCCTGGTCCCTGGAGCTGTGAGCTTCACCTCAGCTCATCAGCTGATCAATGAACTGCAACAGCAGAATTTATCTTCACTGAGAGGGAGAGAGAGAGAAAGAGACTGACCACAGTGAAGAAAGCTGGAGGTAGAAGAGAGGGTTGCAGAGGTGAGACAGATGCGTGGCAGAAGGTGGCTACAGGGGGGACAGATGGACAGAAGGAGAAAGAGACATAAAGAGAGATTGGAAGGATTAATTGGGGAAAATGAGGTAATGGGTGAAAATTTAGAGTGAGGGAGGAGAGAGCGGCAGTGGACTAAAAATGGGTGTAAAACATGAGGATAAAATGGTTGAGTGTGAGTCAACCTCCTTAAAAATGTTGATAAAAATTTTAAATAAATGGTAAGACATTCAAGCATGTGTATTTACAATACATAAAACATTTGCAACATACAGGTCATGTCAGTGATGGAGACTGAAGGTCCCTCCATTTCTTGCATCTGCGTGTGAACGCTGATCTGGTATTGGCTGCTGGGCGTGAGGTCATAGAAGCACTGTCGGGAAGCACCACCTCCAAGGCTCACTTCTTGCCTTTGACTATCTGCAAGTAAACAACAAAAACAAAAAATGACGTCAAGTTCAGATCAAGAGTCATAAAATCCTAACAAGCTCAAATCCCCCTAAACGTTCCTGTTTCGAATTAACCCTATTTACAGAGCACACGTCTTCATTTTCAGCCATGTACTGAATCATATTCAAACCTGGGAGCTGCCAAGTGTAATCACTTTCTTAGAGAGTTGGATACTAAGCAGGATTATTGGAGTCGTCAGGTAACAAAGTGCCTTGCTCCACGGCACATTGAAGGTTAGCTGCTGAGCAGTAATTCACTACACTGCACAAACACCTGAAGATTCAAACTTCGGAAAATCTTGCCTCCAACTGCAGACAAATGCACTTTTGCGTATCTAAAACATGTAAAAATAACTTAATATTATCCGTAATAGAAAAACAAATATTAACACGTTATTTTCAGGTAAGAAAAAGTAGGATTTAATTTGGGAAATCTTCAGCTCAACACATGACTCAGTTTCCATGGTGAAGCTTCATGCTTTGTTGATTTTATTCAACCACAAAATTTCACAAAATTGATTCTGATACTTCAAACTCATCCAATCTCTTGATTTATCACAGACAAAAGTAAACAAACACAAAATTAGGAGACAAACAGTAGCCTGTGGAGCTTTACTCATTTATTGAACCAAAAAGTAAGGTAACTAGACAATTCTGAAGTTAAAAAAAGACTGCAGGAAAACATCATTATATCCAATGAAAAATGACATGAATCATATTATTGATTTCTCTCCTCTTCCTTTGTCAATTTCCTTTGGATTGTAGACGCTTTCAATTTAGTGTTTGTTTTGAAAGGCTGTAGAAGTACAGCATCACAGAGCAATAAAAAAAAGAGAATTTATGTTGGCAGCCAAAAAGGGACAAACTGGAAACTGGAAGCACACATATACACACACACACTAATAGCTGTCATTTGTCAGTTTCATTAGTCTAATTCTATTTCCTAATGTGTCTCTCATCTTGGAGAGTGACAAATTAGCCCCTCCTCCACACAGGAAACAGCCATAGATAATAAAGTTTAGGGAAACAGCTGTCACTGAGAGGCTGCACTTTTCCATCTGAGAAGGTGTTTAGGCAGCTGGTTGGCTCTGCACGGATTAAAGCAAATCTCTAAACTCCAGCTAGAATATCTGAGGAGAGACAAAGATAAATAGAAGGAAGAAAGAAGAAAAAAGGAAGAGAAAAGTCTTCCACTGTCTGTCTACCACCAGTAAACAGCAGTAAAAGGTGTATAAACATCACTTACTGCTCATGTTACCTTCAAATGGAAGTAGCTTTTATTTACAGTGTGTCTACAAGCTCTAGCTTCCCATTTATTTTAATCAACACTTTAAAACAGAGCTACAGGCCTTTCTCACAGAGAACATTTTGACATAACCAAATAGGTGCAATTAATAATGTTAATAAGGTGTGCTAAAATAGGTGTGGCACTGTAATGCGGGTAATGACTTCTGTCTCACTGACACGCCTGAGTGGAAAAGGGGCACAAATACAAGTGTCTTTCCTGTGCATATGTACGCAAATAAGTGCATATGCAGTGGTCCCCCAATTTATTTTTCAGCCTTATTCACCAATATTTCTATAACTTTTTGCAAAATTTTTACAACCATACTTGTGTGGTACAGGAGAAAAATACTGCAACTTTTCTTAACTGAGAGTAGAGCTTCAAAAAGGAGTAGTGCTTCAGGAGTAAAACTTAAAATGGGTCCAGCAGACAGCTTTGTACTCAGCCAGATTCCCTTCCTTGACGCTGGTGAGGCCAGCAGCATGATATGCACATATTCTGTGCCCTGCTTGTTACAAGGTATTCTCATTTTTGTGCACACTCTCACACTCTTGTGAGGTGACACTGACTCTTTTCATGCAACATTAACTGTTTTTCCCCCCCTGGAGCTATCTGTGACATGATCCCCCTGCTGCACCACAACAGTAGCCTCGCTGAAATAAATGAGGAAGGACACATATTTTTGCCAAAGAGCTACCAGTGTGAAAACCCACTTCCGTGAAACTTGGTGATGAAAGTGGTACAACTTTCGGAAGACTGCCAGCCTGTACTGTCGTATACCCATGCACCTTCTCTCATTATCCTCTCAGGGGTTTTTGGGTAAGTAAAAACTCCTCCACCACTGCATCTGGTTCTGCTGTGAACTTTTGACCCTTGATGACATTTCAGAAATGAACTCTTGGGCAGATAAATAATCAAAAGACTAAGCAGGAATCAACCAGTGTCAACTGGGTCATGCATTCAATAAAACCATGTTAGAGATAACCAAGTATCGATGTGGCATTTTCTCTAGCTGTCTATTTACTGCAAAGAACCACTGAAAAATATCAACAATGTTGTCACTATTTCAACAGTGTTTCTTACTGCAGATTTTATATGAACCTGTGCTGCACAACCAATTGCCCTCTGAGGACAGATAAAAATAAAATTTGAACTTGAAGTTGTTGACTGTGAGTGGACCAGCTCCAGAATACTTTCTTGTTGACAGGATAATTTGTGCAAAGGTTTTATTAAGGTTTTTATATTGTAGACACTTAATTCAAAGTAAAATAAAAGGAGAATAAAGTACAAAAAGTTAAAAAGATGAGTTTAGATCTATTTTTCTCTTTTTCTGATTGATTTGTTTAAATAGATTTCTTTAATCCTTCTTTCCTCCCTCTGTCTCCCTTTTTAACAATTGATAACTGCATAATCTACACAATAAACAGCTTCTAAAGGTCACACTCCTTACTCTCTTAATTCTGATGAAATGAATGACATGAGCTATTCTCAAAGTGGTTTTCCTCCCATGTCGTTTATTAGGGAGAGACTGCGTGCATATCAAGTCTCCCTTCCTTTCGACAAACAGAGATTTATAAAAATCCTTCACAATGTAAACCACTGCCATGTGAGAATGACAGAAATATATAACATTCATTTCCTCAGAGGCTCATATCAACATGAAACCAGATGACGTGTGAAAGGTATACATAACCGACACACATGTAACTGTCACACACACACACACAGTGTATCTTGAGTCCTGGGCTGACTCGTCTTAGTAGTACTCAGTAAACGGAGGAGACGTTTTCATGAAGACAGACTGTAAATCTATAAGGAAACATATTCACAGTTTGGAACTGAATCCAGCCACCTCACCAAATATCACAACTCTAGTAAAAGTGTTTGATTTACTGACTGAATCGCATTCCAGTCACTTAGCTGGCAAAAGCCTCGTTTCTCACAATGTAGAATGCTGAACATATTGGGAGGGCTGAAGGTGCACATGGAAATGTTGATGAGAACAACTAACTGTGTGACTGTGCATGCGCTCTAGGACTACTGTTTGTTCCCAAAAACTTTGCCTGAATTAAACTTTTTTTTTTTTTAAACTGCATTTAAAAGGTGTGACCCAGACCACATTTGAGCAGTACTTAATTTGAATTCAGAACAAATAAGTCAATCACGTTAACACTTGGAGTGAGCTGCCTGTCTGGTATCACATTCTCACACAAAGAGCAAAACTAATGAAAGCACTAAATCAAGAAATGAACTAATTTTCTCTCCACCTTTTTTTTTTATACAAACACTGTCATTCACTCCCACTAACAGTGAATGTACTTACTGAGTGTAGACTGTACGGAGACTCTGTATAATGTGGCATGGAGGAGAGGCTGCCATTGGACACACATGCTGTTGGAGCGCACCTGGTAGGTCGACAAGCCAGAGACGCCGAGGAACACTGGAGACAGAGAGAAATAGAAAAATGACCGAAAGATTAATTTAGCACAGATTTCTTTATTCCTGAGGAAGAAAAATTCTGTTTTCATGTTAAGACTATGTTCAACAGGATATTACACAACAAACAACCAGTCTGTTCATTAGAGATTACAGTACAGACATCTCTCAGGGACCAATATTTTAATTACTAAAGGTATCAAGTGGCACATAAACGCTGGGCAACAATCGGTAGGACTACATTCTGTTGTTCTATATGAAAGTAGTTAACAGAACCTCCATGTTCAACCAGATAAAAACATGAAGCAAACCACTGAAGTAAAAATCTGTAACTCTGGTCACTTCTGTTTATTATCCTTTGAATGGTTTGCAATAACTCAAAGTTATGTTTAACAATATTGGAAAGGACAAACTGTTGCACATTTTCTAACTGTAAACCTTTTATTTACTGTCCCTGTCACTTGTCCAGCAGGCACCATCTACCATCCAACTCCGCCACCCACCAGATAACTCAAGACTCCAACCAGGAGAGACTCACACACAGAGCACACTCCAAGTCTGCACAAAACTACTGTATATTCATTAAGGCTGTATATTCAGTAAGGATTGTATATGGTGCTCCAAAGTCTCTCTAATTTTGCAAAGACAGTAAACTACTTTGAGAAAAATGTGGACGTTTTTGGTAAGTTTGGTTATTTGGAGAGTAAAACTGATTAAAGTACACACTACATAATGCATAATGTGCCACTAAAGCTTTGACTGACTGACTGACTGAGGACTGTGTGAAAAGGTTTCAGGTTCAATGCCGGCAGTCTGCATTAGGGTTGCAATAACGCTAAACTTAAGGTCAGAGCTTCACTGTTTTGTATTATGCATCACATAGACAAGTGGCACCTTGTTGAACATCTATTTGGTGTGCTGACAGCAGAAAAAATGAACAGTTAAGCATCCATATAAAGTGTTAATGGTAGAAATATAACTATACTGACAGTTACAACATTCAGTTAAAGCAAATCATTTAGTTTCAAAATTAATCAGGCTTAATATCTAACTATCATGTAAAGAAATAATGAGGCATGATGCAGCAAAATGCAAAACACCACGAGCAATTTAAATAGCTGAAGCTTGTTTGGTAGTGAGATTTCAGTGTACCACAGGCAAGAAAACCTCCCAGGAGCTACTCTCTCTTCTGTTTTCCTCGCACTCTCTCTCCCTCTCTCGTTCGGTCCCCCTTGTTAACAGAATTTGCTGATGGCATAAAATAAATTTGGCTCTTGCACCAGTAAATGGATATTTTATGCTGGAACCATATGGCAGGTGCCTTATTCTAAGTACTAGTGAATAATGCATATGACAACCCATCATTCCTTTAAATAATATGCAAAGACACACACACAAACTCACCCACATACATGCAGACACGCAACATACACACTAGCATGCACACACATACAACACATGAATATGTATATGTGTAATTAGGTATGCACACGAGTTTACATTTGTACATATGATTAGGTGCTGTATTAGGTTGCAGTTTACTCCAAATATAACCAATTTGGCATGTTTGCACAGGAAAATGGCAGTTTCACAACCAACATGAAGCCAAGCATTTGGACCTAACTGCCCTGAGTGCACAAGCTGACAAAATGTTTGCACATTATTTTATACTGTTGACTGCAACTGGTCAACACTGTTGGTTTTTGGTTTTATTCCAACAGAGTTAGTCAGAGTTAGTATTTCTTTTAGGATAACTTTGACTTTGACTGTTCCCTGTTATCAGGGACATCTGAGTTTTAACTGCCTCCACTTTTGTTTGCCAAAATAATCTGCATGTGTCTAAGACTAAACCAAACTCATTTTGGTGAGATGGATTATACTGCAAGGCTTCAGTGGAAGTGCATAAAGCCTAGTTTAAACACAGAAGAAAAACATGAAAACTAGGACAAAGAAAGATACAAGAATGAGAGAAATGGAATGTAAAAGAAAGAAAAGCAGGAAACTGAGGGTAACTGCCCATTTAACATCCAAAGGTCAGGGTGAAAGGAGTATCATGGATATAAACTATAGTGGACCATATGGAGATGCTGCAATCAGTCAGAAATTACCTCTGTGTGTGTGTGTGTACACGCATGCTGAAGTTGCCAGGCTTGAAGCCAAACATTTGCACCCATCTGCCTTCACAACCTCCACCCTCCACCCACAGTTTCCACTATTTTTTCATCCTGACTCTGGCTGTTTCTCGTCATGTAATCCTTTCACAGTGGGAACTTCTCTTAATTCAAGTCTTTAGCGAAATGCATACTATTTTCAAAATTTCTTGAGACTCCATTGACTGAGCACCCTTCAGTGGTCCTGTGGAAAACAGATTTTTATTGTAAACCTGAAGCGATACCACCTAAATACAGACTACATAAAACTTCATTTGGGGGAAACAGTTTCATTTCATTCAATGGTCCTCAAGGTACCAATAATTACCTTTCTATGCTACATACTAGTATGTATAATTTATTGGTGCAAACATGCCAGTTGGCTCCTGTGGTAAGGCTACAATGAATGCACTGTACCCTGGGAAATATGTTACTGTACCTCCCTTATTAGAATGAGAAATGACTGAACACATCTCCTTAATAAATCTTAGTTTCTCCACTGCAGAGCACAAATATGGACAATGAATTAACTACACCGTGTGTAACATGGGGAAATCTGACACATCTGAAAATTTATCAGAGCACTGAGAATTTTTTGCATCTGACAGAGGATATGTGTTCGGTTTAATATTTAGTGATGAGTCATTTTCTTAATCCCTGGCCAACAATGTAGAAAAACAAACTGCAATGTGGTACATAACACAATATGTATTAAATAGAACTCTATATGCTATCTGCTATAGATTTACTTTTTATTGTATGTATAGTCATAAATGAGGCCTGTGAACTCATCATCCTTGTTTTGGGTGGTAGAGGTACCATCATCCAGTAAAGTTTCAATATGGACGGCTGATAAATCTACATGTCAATGCCTCATACTTTATCTTCGTCTCATTATGAACACATCTTTCATTATGAGAGCTTTACAGAAACAGGAAGCCACATGGGGATTGTCACTCATCCTACAGGGAAATGATTAAAGAGGAGATGAAGGAAACTACATCACTGCAGCAAAATATAATGAAAACTCAGCGTATCAAAGTATTTCCCTTTAATTGTTGATTATGCATAAAACCATGAATGACTCTAATTCAAATCTTTCTCAACATTTTTCTCCAAAGTTAAGGGAAATAGCTTTTCAGAAAGAGAGTGGAAATCCAATTTTTGCTGCATAAATAAACATGCATGAGAAATTTATGAGATATTAAAATTATATAGAGTATATTTGTTTTCATCCCGATGGATGTGCTGCCATTGGATTCGTCCCTCGTGGCCAATCAGACAGTAAACCCAAAAGACAACAGTAGATTTTAAAGTAAGGGATGATACAGCAGTTTTCTGTTATATCACACACACACACACATACACAGAGAGCGAGAGAAAGACTCACATACAAACAGGAAGTCAGTAAGCCAAAAAGACAACATAAATGTTTGGTGATAGATAATGACACAGCACTACTCTGAGAGCCTGCCAGAGTGGGATTAAAATAACACTGCACAAAACAGATGCACATACATGCACACACAGATACTCTACAAAGACTTTTCCCTCTTTCTATCACTATGTCAATCTCTCTCTTCCTCTTACTTCCCCACTCTCTGACAGTCTATTTGCTTGAGATGAGAGAAGCATTAGGTTTTACTGCACCTACTGATACCAAATCTATATGCATAAAGGATTGTTCTCACTGGCTGACTGGGAAATATTTATATCCTTCTGTCTATCTGTCTGTTTGCAAAAGTCTCAATGGAAATTAGAGCGTATGGTATCAGCAGGCAGTTAATATGCATGTTGTGCCTTTCCTCAAACTAGTTTGCTTTTCCGCTGCTGCTGCTGCTGCTGCTGTTGCTTCTGTCTCCTCCTTCTAACAATCACACTCTTTCATGACAAATTTAGAGTGACTAAACTTTAGGTGGTGGTGACGCCCCCCTTATGGCTCATATTTAGTATGACTTTCCAAAAGTAAATCACATTATCCTCAGTGGAAGCAGAATCTAAAATTACATGTAGGATCTTACTTTTATACGTAATTATAGATTATATTCACTTTTTGTCTGAGCAAACAGCCAGACAGCCACTCCCACTTACAGCTATGCCGATATATCCTATACCTTTAACAGTGCCAAATGAGGGAGGATACCATGAATAGCTGAATTCTGCAATCAGATATAATATCCACCATTTAATACTCTAACAACAAAGTATGAGTGATCTTTGCAGGTGTATGATAAGGATGCTTACATGTTTTAGCATTCACTAGCTGTGGTTCACTTTGTCCTGTAGGGTAGGAAGCCGTCACTTGAACACTGTATTCAGTCCCACTTAGCAGATTCAGAAGAAGCATGGAGTTCACATCTTCACCCACTGTTGTCTCCAAAACTGGACCTGAAACTGAGGAAGACACATATATGCATAATGGGGACATACAGAGAGGCAAACAGAGGAAATCAAAGAACCAGGAAAGTCACTGTATTTAAGATAGACCACCATTAACAACGTAATGTGCCGCTCAATAATAGAGAAAATGAAGAGTGTAGCGACAAGAGGTGAGGGGGCGGGGCTTAGCGAACTGTCACCACCTGTTCTTACCGCATGACACATTTAGGTGTGGCTCCATACTAGGCATGGGATGATATGAAAATTACATGTTACTTTTATTCTGGCCAAAATAATTGCGAGATTATCGCGATAATCATGAACATATGCTGTAAACTCTTACTCTTGCGGCTCAACACAGATAGAACACATCAGATAGGTAATTCAAAAATAAGGAAAAAAGTAAGTAAGGAAAAATAAATATAATGGGCAACGTCAAATGAGAAGATAGATTTTCTGTCAAAGTAAATAAATTTTAATTGACTTGAACTGTTCCCTATGGGCTGTGGTCAAATTAACGTTACGGTTAACGCTTAAAGGAAAAACTGTAGTAAGCAGTCAAGTTGCCACAGACCGCAGTTCTGCTCTGGTCTGAAACAGAGGAGCTGTTTGTTGTTTAGCTACATAGCTAACGTTACCTGGCTAACGTTGGCTAACGTTAGCTTAAGTTACCGGTGACCAAAACAGCATCACAACGTAACAAGCACTTAGATAAACGTCAACGTTAGTATAACTGGACCAACACTTGCTGCTTTACCTTGAGTCCTTTGAATCGGAATCCATAGTATATCCACACATCCGATCTAACTTTGTTTTGCAGGGATACAATGGACAATCGTAAGTCTTCAGCCATGGTGACAGGCTGAGTATTTTAGAATGACTGGAGAGATGCAGCTCCCCCTTGTGGCAATTCAATGTAAATCAACATAAGACTGTATGAAGACAAGCTACACAGCTTTTCTGTAAGTCACTCGTGAGGACATTAACGATTATTGCCATATCCCGATGATGGAAATTCACCACTCAACTTACTGTGAATGTTTTTTATCGCGATGGGCGATAAAATCGTATATCGTCACATCCCTATACAACTGTTCATTAAACTTCAGATTGCTGACAGAGCCAGAGGTAGCCCTCATTATTAATCTCTGACACTGATCAGAATGACACAATCCACATTTTTCAGTACAGTAGATTTAACACTGAATCACTTGTCTGGTCTGTTTATAGGTAGCTAGGTAGAGAAGTAACTATAGCTTACTGACACTTACAGATATGTGGTGAGTGTGCTAATTTGGGACATACTGGCAATTTATAACCTCCCACACATACACAAACCTGCACAAATATACATACAGGCATGCATTAGCCCAGCAACAAAGATACCCTGGAGTACATACACACATATGCAACAGAGTGTACACAGAGTGGAGCTCTATTAGATAGGACACAGACTTTGTGTATATTTGTATGTCTGTGTTGGTGTATGTGCATGTGTTTGAAAGGGTTTGTATACATTTTATGTATTTGCTACACCAAGTAAGCTTATGCTTACATTAAGTACTGTATATTGTAGCTGCATATCTATATGTGTGTGTGTGTGTGTGTGCAGGCATTTCCACACACAAGCACTTCTCTTGCCTCCACGTCCCAAGATTCTCAACTTAATTCCTAAAATCAGATTAATGCAGCCCGTCTGCTTGAAGTGCGCTCCTCAGAGACTCAGTAATTGTATTTCAATGACTTAAAACAGGCATGGAAACTATAAAGACTGGAGCCTTGTCTTGGAATGATGAAACAATTAGCACTAAGGAAGCAGCAGAACAGTGAAAATGGTCTTTTGTTGATGCTTCAAGACAATAAATAAATGAGGATGGGTAATGTCTTATTTCAGCTCTGGATCACTGACGTTTCCCTTGAAGCCTTAAGCTTCTTGTTAAAAAGGAAAAAACTAAGAAGTCACTATCAGGAAAGCCAAAGCATCCCTGAGAGCAAATTGTTTTTTCAGTGACTATGTGCTTCTCATAGGTCTGTTTCTGGTGGGTCCTCCTGGAGCATTTGGATTAGTTAAGTCTGGAGGAGTCTCTGTCCCAGGGCAAAGCACATACAAAATAAAAAAAACAATACCCTTGTGCTTGACAATTAACAGTTGTTTACCAGTGCTTGTGGCGTACTTGTGTGGGACAGAAACATAGAATTTAATTGTCCCTGTCTGTCTGTTTTTATGTTTCTAACTAACAAAAACCATCACAAAAACAAACAAAAAACGGACTGAGGAAAATCTCCACAATCTGTACATTTTGCAGGTCATCCCCAAGGGTCTATGTGGGGATTACTGCTTGATTATACAAATTATGTTAGGATTAGCAGTGTGTGTATATGTGCGTTTGTGTATGTGTACCATAAATGGGCTGGTAGACGATCCTGTAACCCTCTGTAGGAGACTGAGGTGGATCCCAGGTGACCCTGAACCGGTTGTACCACTCCTCTGACACACGGAGGTTTCCAGGAGACAAGAGGGGCACTGCCACAACACAAAATAATACACTTAAATTTTAAAATAAGCAAGGCAAAATATGGAAATGTTCAGCTGCTTGGGAAACAAATCTCTTTTGTAAAGGACAAGTATAGTCATGGTGCTGATGACGGCCTGAGTTTGGGGAATGATACTAAAACTGTTAATGCAAACAGAAATTGCCAGTTTACGGTGGCATCGGTGACTTACGGTGGCTGGTACCAAAAAAGTACTGGGATTTAATATCCAGCTGTAATATGATTTATGGCTTTTGTTCCTTATTGCTGGAGACAGCAAAAAGAAAACCAAGGCCTAACTCTGCACATAGTTTGTCGACATATTAGTTTCAACAAACTGTAAATTATAAATTACTGTAACATTGCAAAGTTGTAGATTTTTTTGTTTGTTTTTTCCCTACTGGTGCCAGTCGCAGTTGAATTTCAGTTATCACAAAGTTGTAAATTCCTACAGCACCTGATCTAGGTGAGAAGATGTTTTTTCTCCCTAAAAAATATAAAATCATGATCTCATATGATGACATATTCCCTCTGACGCTTCAATTCTCTGTGCAATGAGGAGACAGTCACTACTGTTCATGGGAGGTAATCAAGAGAATGTTTGAGAAAATCAATTAGAGCTGGGCAAAATAATTTAATCGTCTCATTAATGAAAGGAGCTGCTGTAATTATGAACGGCCTTCATTAAGATAATTAAGAACGCGTCAGTATTTGTCATCGCATTAATTTACATTCTCCTTCAGGAACATAAAGGAACATGAAATTAATGCAAATGAACATTCTGCTCACTGCACTAAAATTCATTTTCATTAGCTTTCACTTATGTTAGATGTGTTCTCCAAAACTGGGAGCTGCATCTTCCCGTAATGAAAACCAAACCCAATGAAACCAAGAGCTGACCCCGATGGTTAATAATTCAGAGGATAGTGTGTGTGTTTGTGTGTGTTTGAGGTTTGTAAGGCTTACACGTGGCTCCCAGGGTAGAGACACTGATGCCATCTTGTCCGTCCGTGTACACTGGCGTGACTGTCACCATGTACTGTGTGTCTGATTGTAAAGGCTGAAGCACAGCTCTCCTCTGACCACCGGGAACTAACACCTAGACACATAGACACACACAAATACACACACACACATGCACACACGTACACACACACACACACACACATATTCAGGGCCCATTTGAGGGAGCAAGAGAGTGCAGGGAGTTTTAAAGCAATAATGAGTTCTACTCACTTGGGACTAGCATGCACACAGGCAAACAGACAAGGGGCATACAAATAAGAAACACGCATTCAAGCGCAAGCACACACACACACACACACACTGAGATAAATGCATCATATAGCAGAATACATTCAGAATCTGTTACTTTTCTCTGCTGGTTTGTTGGGACATTTGGAGAGAAAGATTAAGGCCAGGCTTAATTTGGTGAAACAGAAAGTGCCTGCAAAATGCTATGTATATCTTAAGGGATTTGAACCACAACTGCTCAAGTATTCTGCTCACTTCAGTTCAGTCAATAAAGTCAGATGAGGTCAACGGTGAGGCAGAAAAGAGCTGAGAAAAACCCATTACTGCTGGCTTTTCATTTATAAGTGTTGCCATTTGTTCTTTCTGTGCATCTATGCATCCTCTGGAAATTTTCGTTCACATAAATAAGGCACTTCCTTGTAAAAAAAAAAAGACAAACAAACTTTAAAATTACACATAAGTACCATAAATATTAGGCCTGGTACACTAACAACTAACAACAAGATATCTAACAACCCCGATATTGCTATTTTATAATATATTTAAATCCAGATGGATACTAACTAAAGCTTGGCTTGACAGTTCATTCTTGACCTTGGAAAAACCAGCTAAGAAAACAATCTCCACTTAAGGTCCACTTACTCGCTTGATCTGGAGCTTTCAACATTATCACAAGGTCTTTACTAGCAGATGAAATTTATTCAGTCAAAAATGTTCTTCAAAATTCTGGACCATGTTTGCTTCAAGAGTTTCATTGTATGAACATCTGCAGTCTCATCACTACTGTGCAAAATGTTGAAGATCTTACATTATGGTTGAAATCTGCAGAATGAGCAAGTAAGAGAACGTTAAGCAGAGATTGAAGTATATGAGTTTCTTCAGAAATTCTCACGCAAATTGTCAGCTGTCCAAACTAAAACTCAGCTTTCTCTTGCTCCTTATCTAATCAACTTTCTCATTTGTAATCCAAGTGCTATTTGATATGCCCATCAGAAACATAAATCTGTCCTAACAAAGTGTTTTCTTTCCAAACCAAGAATTTAACATAAGCACAGCATAGAGATGAACTTTTCTTAATTGTGCCAACAGCCAAATATTAGCCTGTGTGTGTGTGTGTGAGTGTGTGCATGACAGAGAGGTGCTTTAAGGTAAGGCCAGGTAAAGCTGTCACAGCTAGTGCATTGGGAGGAGCTGTCCACTCTGACTAAGGTGCTGAAACTTCTGTCAGTGTCAAAGCAGGAAGGCACGCACACACACACACACACACACACACTAAAATGTTAAGAAAAGTATAAACAAATAAGCACATAACCACTACCTTATGAAACACAGAACTGCTCTGTGCTGTCGCTTCTGCCCTCTATCTGTCTCTCACACACATCCACATCAAAACACATCCAAACTTTCAGAGAGGTGCGACCTCAAACAACCCTTATCTCTCTGCTGGCGGACAGGTTTAAGCCTTTCTCCCCATTTTGTTTAGCTATTGTTTCTTTTCCCACTCTTTGTTTCTTTTGCTCTTTTCTCTGCTGCCCTCCAGCTCCTGCTCCCAGTGAGGTAAATGGCTACTGAAAAGATAATGGAATGTCTTCTGGCTTGACTTGGCCCCTCCATCTTCTACGGCTCTGACACCACATTGGGAAATTAAAACAGGGGGGAGGGAAAGCGAGGGAGAGGGGAGGAAAGTTAGGGGGAGGTAGAAGGCGAGAGAGAAGACAAGACTGAGAGAAAACAGAGAGATAGGGGGACAGATGGAAAAGATGGGAGAGGCTGGGTATGTGTGTGTGTGTGTGTGTGTCTGTTTGTGAGTGTGCATCAGCGATCAGGGTCAGTACATGGCACTGAGCTCAAGGGCTCTTACCACAGATAGAGGGAAGGACAGGCCGAGTGGATGGGTACTAAAAGTGTAATCAGTTTTCTGATTGGAGCAAATGACCCGACAATGACCGCAGCAGTCGGCGTCCAGTCGGCTGTAGGTGTGAAATAATGATGAACGCCTTCCATGCACAACTGCAGTGTTAAATATTCCACGTAATTAGTGCCCACAACTCACAGAATGGAGATGTTTGTGTGTGTTTACTTGCGTGTGTTTGAGAGCCACAATGCCTCAAGTGGCAGAAGACTATAAAGAGGGAGACTTCTAGAAACTACAGGTGTGTGAGAGAGCTCTAAAAATAGTCCTTAAAAGAGAAGGATAACTAAAATCAGAAACACTCACAGCATAAGCAAAATGCCACGTAAACCTCTAAATCTGCACTTAATAATTTGTAATCTGTAAATGATTTTTGCTTTAGCAGTAACAGATCACAACTTGATCAACTCACAGATTCTTCATTGTGGTCCTTGAGGCTACCATAGGAGACCCTGTAGCTCTCCACGTGGGGGTCCTCCATCTCCCACGATGCCTCTAAGCTCTGGGTGGTCTCGTCGCTCAGCTTAAGGTTTCTCACAGCCTGACGTGCCACTGCGACACCACATCACAAACAACAAGTCACTGTACTGAATCACTGTAAGATTTGTGTACAAGGAACTGACACAAAATCTTGGCTTAAGCTGCGTTTTCTTCACACTTTTAATGTGGTTTTGTGAACCGTGGGTTTTGAAAAATGTCAGTCAAGATGCCAGTATGCTAAAAGGAAATCATAACAGCGACTGTCAAAGTGCCAGCACGCTCAGTCAGCTGTGATGTGCTGGATGATGAAAATAAAGTTGCAGTACAATCTGGCACAGACCGAGAGAAAGTCAAGTGTTTCTGTTTTGTTTTTAGCTTTGTCAGACTCAATAATGGCTTTAAATCAAAGCAAACATGTTTTAAAAGTCTATGCAGTCCTCTTGGGATGAAAATCAGTGTGAGGGTTCCATACATAATGCAGCCCTAAACTACAAGCCTTGATTTTTTTTTTTAAAAAACAGAGGTGACTCGCTGTCTTAGTTGGCCACTTTGAGCTGTGATTTTCACAGAAGTACTTGGAGATTTAAACAAAGCAGATGTGCCTTTTTAAAGTTTGTAATATAGCGAGAAGGGACTTAAGTAAAGGAGACGTGCTGCTTTTTACGTTTTTAGATCAGTGAGTGGAGAAAATGCTCTGACTCAATTAGCTGTAGCCTGCTCCTCATACAAAACACAATCCAGATGGCCTCCGGGTCGCCTCTGAGATCATGGAGTTTGAACTACAGTCTCTAGGTGTTGCCAACTTATTAAAGACACTTATAAAAACAGAAAAGATCTTCCAGACATTTTCTCACAAGGCGCATCCTGTTTGAGAATGTTATCAGTCTTTCGGTTTAAGATTCATTATATTTAGTCAGACTTCTCTAAGCCCCTCAGTAAAGTCTGGTTTTGCTTCCTGAAACTAAGACAACAAAGACCAAAACACACTGCTACGGGAACTCTGCTACAACTGTGGTTGCTCTCTGGCAACATCAGCATGCACTGGCAACCAGGAGAGACTTTCACATTTCAATGGCTGAAGATTTTCTAGACAGATGCCTTGGCTTGAACCGTGATTAAAATTTGGCCAGTCTCTCTGCAGGGATTGTTTTTAGAGCAAGTACTAGGTGAACTTAGTCCGCTGCTTATTGGACACATGCAACAAAATGATTTAAAGCAACACTCCCGAAATGAAAAAGTACATTTCAATGGCACAACTTCAATCCGCCATAACATGTTCAATCATGTCACATATTTTCTTTAATGTTTGGCCACTATTATACATGTACAATACTGAGAGTGTGATTCTTTGGACACTTTTGCTCCTGCCATTTTGAAATGTGGACATTTCTTACCTGCGGTTGTGGTGGCAATCGTTGTTGTCGTGGCCACTGGGGAAATACAGAGGGCATAAATCAGATAACTGGATAGAAACTCTCCTCAACAAATCTCTGTATCAATAACTAAGGTAATTAGACAGAAATACATAACAAAGCATTGATGGGAAAATAGATTTTCTTCCTCTGAGATAAGCTGGGACAAACAAATCAATGCAAATAGGCTCATGCAGAGCTATACTTTGAACTCAGAAATGCAAATTTTATTATTCTAAAAGGCATATGCAATTAGACTTTTCTGTTATTCTCAGCAGGCTGTGGCACTTTGGTGAAGAGGGTTACTTAGGGTCACAGGGTAATTTAAACAATAGTGCAACCAAAGGGGATTTTATTTTATGAAATTACACTTGTCCCCTTCTTTTGTCTCTGGAAAAGTTTTTAGCCTCTGACTTTTGTCAGGTTTTGTATTGATTAGATAAAACAAATAGTACAACCCCAGGAGTTAGTATCAGAACAGCTGTACGTGTTGCCAGTTAAACAGCCACTTACATGTGGTCTCTATAACCGAGACGGTGTCACTCTCTGATTCGTCGTTGAACACAGCCGTCAGCATAACTTCATACTCAGTAGACGGATTCAGACCGTTCAGGATGTATCTGTTATCACTTCCACTCAGGACCACCTACAGAAGGGAAACACACACACACACACACAAGCCTAAGTCTCATATTACATTTGACTTCCAACAGTATCTTCTTTCCAAAATCTTCTTTTGGACGATGTTGGCTGATATTTCCCCCAAAAAATGTCAACCATGTGCTTCTGCTGTTTCATAAGCTGTTTTCAACATTTTATTTTGGTTAAAACTTGATTAAAACACTGTGCAGGACAGTTCTTAGATCTTTATTATCTAATAAGAAAATCTATAATCTGATATTAAACTAAGTTTTGACAGATGAAAATATTGTATATAAATTCTCTGTATCACCAACTTGCCTAGGTATTAATGAAAAGTATAAAAACAAGCCAAAAGTAATAATGTTTTCTCATGTTGTGTCTCAAAGTGCTTCTTCTCTTTTATATCTCCATTTGTTGTTACTATATTTGCCAGGAGAAAATAATAGGACGACTTTTCTAAGTTACCCTCAAGATGTGATAAAAATTTGGGCATTAACCAACAGTCTGACAGATAATTTATACTCTAAGTGCAACACCAGACTTTCAAAACCAAGGTCATCACTGAGTTTTAGTAGAGAAAGCTGCTAAAAACATAAAATAACAAATCGTCTCAGTGCTCGTAATTTTACTCATGAAAACAGCAGGAAATGGTGGAGCATATTTTAAAAAGCTGGTGTCTATGAAAACAAATGTGTACAGAGAATTTGTGCTGAATAAATTATGAATTGCAGAAATTCACATCAACAAGAACACAGCATTTAATGTTATGTTATGTTAAGCAAAAGTAACATCTGAATGAGACCATTTATAGACTTATAAAGATCATGATTACAATATAAGTAATTCTGAAAAGTGTGGTTTCCCATGAATATAGCAGGATAGCCAATTGGATCGACTGCTGCTGCCGGAGTCCAAACGACCACTATAATTTGTACAACACGGAAGCGAATCAGACCCCAAGGTAAACACAAAGAGGTCATCAAAAGTACAGCTTGTTCCATGGAGAGCTACTCTGAAATTGGAATTTACTGTAGATGACTCAATAACCAGATTATGTGCAGGAATTTGTTTCTGCACAGAGCCCTTTGAGGCACAGTTATGTGCAAATTTCACCTGCGCTGCCAGCCATTTGCAATCTCCCTGGAGCATGTGCATCTTCACTGACTCATTCTCGCCCTTTTCTTTTTACAATTCTTTGCATTTAATGAGATGTATTTCCACATTGTAGAGCGTTGTTTCCTTTATGCCGGATAACAGCATCACCTTCTGTGGTATTTGCCTGATTAAAGAGAATCATTTTATTGAAGCACATAACAAGACCCAAAGACCTGCTGCTTTCAAAGATGTATCAGGACACCAGTAAAACAAATGAACCCTAATAAAAACAGCATGATGCATGAAAAGAACCAATGATGATATCATATATTCTTCTCGTATATCTATGATCAAGTTTTAATCTCACTCTGTTTGTGAATGTGTGTCTGTGTAGCTGTTGGACAGTGGTATGTTTAATCTCCTCTCAGATATAACAAAACAGAGCAGTCGGTGGTTGATGTAAATATGTGTTTGTGTGTGTGCACGTGTGTGTGTGTTATGTGCACATGTTTACAGTATGTGGGTGAAAGACAGAGAAAAGCCCTTTTCTCTATTCCGGCAGTATTACCAGCCTACCTCTCCAACTCCCCAGAGTGTTATTTTCAGCTCTGATGACTCTCAGCAAAACACACAAATACACACATACGCTCACACAACATGCACACAAAAACACGCACACACACACACACACACTTTTACAGACCTAGGGGCTCTATCGCTGCCTCCCAGCTGCCTCTAAACCCCAGATCATGGTAATAAAACACCCAAGCCATTAATTTCTAGATTTATTCAGCCTTTATTTATACTCAGCCATGCCAGGGGTTTTACCAGCTACCAGTAGAGTGGTTTATATGCAAGTCTATGGAGTAGGCTTCCTTTATCTGGGCACATGGAGTGTAGCCACTTCTTCCTCTGGAAATAGAGATAATAAGTGGACCCCTGGCTAAATGAAAAATTCAGAATCCATGCAGGATATTTTATTTATCTTTTGATGTAAAAATGTTAATTTTATTGGTGTAATATGTGTCAGCTCGAGGAAGAGAAAATACAAATTTTGCGGTCCATGCACACAGTAGCTGTGCCAAGGACTCTGACATGTTTCAGCCTAATAGTGTTGTCAATGTGATCAATGAGGATGATCTTCTCTGTCACATTTCAATTCCTGTTCTTGGAAAAAAAAAAAAAACCTTCTTCAAGGAACCTTTAAATTACGTATTTTATTGGTACTGACCTCTTTTGTGTCACCACCTGTGAACGGTGCCCAAGAGAGTCTGTAAAGGACGATGTCATCAGCTGAGTGATCCCAGCTGACTGCAAAGCTTTCTGTGCCGACATCACTGGAGCGTAGATTCAGAGGACCAGGAACTGGATCTGAGAGACAGAGAGAGACTTTTTTGCACTTCATTGTCTTTTTCTTTCTTTCTTTTTTTCTTTCTTTTTTCTTTTTTTTTTTTTTTTTTTTTACCTCTGTTGTTAAATACTTACACACTTTCAAGTACCATTTTATTATGTATTTACGCAGTGTTACACAGTGATTTTTTTTAGCTACCTTCAGCTTGGAGCATGCTATATTCACTTACCAGGAATTAAACTGCTGCTTTCCTGACTGTAGGGACCAATTTATTGCACAGATTTAAACTGTTTGTTCAGTAATTATCTTACATCTTATAAAAACACTGTTGCACCACAGCATTTTGGTGTGAACTCTAATCATGCAGGTTCTCAACATTTCAAGATTCGCAAAACCTTAAAGGCGCTAACACACATTTGTGCATCTTCATGAAGCTCCTTTTCTTCAACCTGGTCCATTGAACAAAGTTTGCCAAGAGATAAATAAAAATCAACATGGCCCTTTAGAGTGAGTAGTTTAATAGCTCCTCGCCAGAAATACATTTCTTTCAGCTGACTCAGCACTTGAGCCAAACTGCTTGTTGCTTGAAGGGATATTCCTACAAATCAATATCTGTTAGCGTGACAGAATAGTCAGGGACAGTGAAATGACCTTTTAATGTGACTGGGCTATTATGCTGAGGTGTAAATGAGGCAGGCAGACTGCCAAAAAAGCAGAGGGACCAGTAGGGGTAATAAAATTCAACACTGTTTGGCACTAAGAGTGAAATGGTTTGCCTTCTAATGGTATTGCTACAACTATTTTCAGGAAATTGAGACAATGTTGTCCTCAGCAGGGACAGGGATTGGGAAATGGATTCATGCCGATGAGGAAGACAATTTAGACAAATCTACTTGATTATTACCACCGGAGGCAACATTGCTCATCTGCATCTGCCCCTGTTTGAATTCAGGCCTTGCAATGAGCCCCAAACACCAAGTAACCGTTGCATCAAACAATGGCAGTTTCTTACTGGTGGTGAATGCGTCAGTGAGTGGCTCTGATTGGCCGTTGTCGTACATGGCAAAGATGGCCACCGAGTACTCCATCAGGGACATCAACTTGCTGAGGTCATAGGAGCTCACTGGGCCGACCTCCACCTGAGGGACACACACAAACGCACACATATACACATCACATATCCACACAAAAACCTGTTGTATGTCTGTACAGTTACAGACTAGTTCAGTCACAGTAAGCCAAAAAAGCTATGAACACACTGAAAAAAAAACACATTACGTCATTTGTAATTATTTCTTCTAGTTTTTATTCACAACAGTGCCAAGGCAACTGGAAGTCCAACCATGAAATTTAACCAAGGTTTCCAAAAGAATGACCTTTAGCAGTAACATTTGGTGAACACATTGGACACAGGTACTAATTTCTATCTGCAAGTAATAGGAGTTTATCCAACTTGCACTTGGCACACACACACACACACACACACACCATCCCTGTGTAATTACAATATCCTCTTTATTTTCCGAGATGATTTATATCTGTACTCAATACTCATTTTGGTCTGACCTTTTCAAAATGAGGACAACAATCCCTACAGTTAATCTCCTCTTTGTCCTAACCTTCCTTCCCTCCTCTGTTTTTTTTCCTCTTTCCTCATCTCCTCTCACCCAGACACAGATGCTCCCAGATTCAAATGCCATCAAATATAATTAAATCACTGTCATCATCAACATCACACACCTTCTCTGTGACTAGTTCGTCTGTCTTGATCCACATGATGCGGTAACCTTTGACCCCTCCTGGCGCGGGGTCCCAGCTGATGTGGGCGGAATTATGGGTGATGTCAGAGAACTGGAGGTTACTGGGAGGACTCAGCGGTACTGAAAGGAGAGAGAGAGGAAATGTTTGATGTGTGTTTATATGATTCTGAGAAGCAGTTTGTGAAGGATAAAGGTTGAGAATGAATGTGTGTGCATGTGCATTACTCACATGTAGTTTCCTGATTTGTAATAGGGTCACTGGCTTCCTCTCCATACATGGCATAAACAGTGACAGTGTATTCAGTGTGAGGGATCAACCCATCCAGCTCCAGCTCTGTAACTGCATCTGATACCTTGATCTGTGGACAAATACACACAAATGCATGCATTACAGCATTTAACACAAACATTTGGACTCACTGTTCCCAAGCTGCTGCTTAAAACTGCGAACTGAACAAGCATTTCTCGATTCAATATATCTTTCTTTCTCTTTTTCTATCTTTTCTTTTTTCCCCTACCTCCTTCTCATCTAAGTCTCCATCATCTGTAAGAGGTGCATACAGCAGCATGTAGCCAGAGGCCCCATCCACGCTGTCCCATCTCGCTTTCATGGTGCTGTGAGTCACATCAAACAGCCGCAGGCCTGTTACTGTAGGAAGGGCCACTGCACACACACACACACACACAGGCACACACGCACACACACAGGCACACACACACACACACATGCATATGACCACACAGACAAACATACAACACAGTTCAAGAAGCGATCATACTAGTACATGTTATAAACAATGTTATAAACAATATCTGTTGTTGGTGTTGATTAAGTGAGGTTTGCAAAAATTTTAGCTTTTGAGGAAATATTAAAAAAAGAAAAAAAAATCTTATCTTTGTGGATGCTCTTTGTGCATTACAAGTGTATCATTTTCAATATGTCTGGCTTCCCACAGCTGTCAAACTTTTAAGTGACTGCCATTAACTTTGCGATCTCAGATGTTGACTGAAGCGTTGGTGTGAGGTTTTGTAAGCACACTTCTGCGTGCGTGTCTGTGGAGTGAGAATAAACTCACAGGTTGTTTCCGATCCTCTCAGAGCTTCACTCGCCTCATTTGCATACACGGCAAACACAGCCAGCTGGTACTCGGTGAGAGAGCTGAGATGCTCTAGCACCACTGAAGTCTCGCTGCCGTCCACTACAGCCTGGGGTGCAGGAGGGTGAGTTGGGAGGGTGAGTTGGGAGGGTGGGGTGTGAAAGATGGATGGAAGGGACAGGAAAGAGAGATAGGGTGTGGATATAGATGGGAGAAGAGGGGGGGCAAAGAATAGCAGGGGAAATGGAAAATGGGACAATAAATGGGGGAAGATGAAAATGACAAATGGAAGAGAGGGAAAAGAGGAAGGCGGGGCAGGAAAGAGGGATCGAAAGAGAACGGGAGAGGCGGGGAAACACAATCGATTTAATGAACGGGGTAAAGCACAAACGTCTGAAGCTAAAGAATATTTTTTCATTCTGAACCGAATGGATGACAGTTGTGATACAGATTAGATGTGGGCCGAGCCAGCTGGAAAGGTTCTCCTCACATGCGGCTCCAGAACATCTGGTCCCTGTAAACCCGGCTAAGTAAAAAGATTTAATAGTTTCTGTGGTCAAACGTTCTGGAAAAATCAAGCAGGTGCCTGGATCAGCCGGAGTATCATTTCTGGTGAGCCTTCATTACCTGCGCGGATGTTGCTGGGGACTTGTGAATGGAGGGATGAGAGAGAAAGAAAGAGAGAGGTATGGAGGTAAAACTGAGCTCAAACGATACACCTGGCAGACAGCTCCCATTGGTGTAGTAAATGTGATGGAAAACTAGAATGTACCCCAGCCTAGACCCACCTCTGTGTGTTCCTGCTTGTCTTGACCTCAGTATTTTTTAGATCTTGCTTATGCTTTTAAGCATATGCACATGTAGCTTTCAGATAACAGCGAACATCATCAGATTTTTTGAGCTGTACTTTTGCAGTAACAGGGATATTTCTTAAGTACAGTACAGTAATTCTAGTGATCTCTCTGCAAAGAAAAAAATAAAAAATAAAAGTATATATTCACCTCCTGTGGTTCTCCTCCCTGCACAGGATAATAAACCACTCTGTATTTCTCTACGTTCCCGGGGGCATGGCTCCATGAGACCCTGAAGCTCCGGGCTGTGACCTCTGACGTCACCAGGTCAAGTGGCGTTCCGATATCCTCTGGTACCTGCTCTGAGGAAAGGAAAAGGACAAAGGAAAAGGGAAGTATAAGAAAACAGGCCGCATCAGATTACATCAAATCACTCCCAGTGAGGAACTTTCAAGTAGAAAAACTCACATGCATCCAAGATCAGAATAAAGGAGATAGGGTTGAAATATAATCAAAACACATTAGACTGGATTTATGATGTCCCTTTAAAGACAACCCCTTTCTTTTATTTTCCGTCCTGCATCTTTATATGCGCAGAGGTGGAAACTTATTGGTGGAAAGAGTGGGAAAGAAGAGCAGGATGGAGTGTCCTAAAATAATAAACATTTTGTGGCAGGATATTGTTTCCATTTGGCTGCTGTATGACACCACCTTCCCCATGGAGAAACTTTGCATTAAATACCTCCATCTCTGGAAATCCACCGTCTCTTACCTAATTACGCACGGTTAGATTCAGACCAAGCAAAAGCTTTGTGACTATGGTCACTTTTTTTTCCCCATCATCCAATCATTTACGGATGCATTTGGAAGAGCCAAAGAGATCACATTGCGCATTGTTACATATTAAGTTTTATTTTACCTCAAATAATTGCGAAGGTTGATATCGCAGAGTGAAGTTAGATCTCTAGTTTGCATTTAAATAGACAAAAATGCTTATCTGAGATATTATATAAACATGACTGCACAGCCTCTCTCTCTCACTATCTGTCTCACTGTCTCCTTACTCTCCTTGATGTCTTTATCTTGTTGCTCCACTTGTTCACACACTGTTTTGGTCAGACCCTCCACTATGGAGCTCATGATGTTGAAGTCGGCCACATTGTAGACGTGAGTGTTCTCTGGCTCTGAGGCGATGGAGCGTAACTCATTCTCATCAGCGTTCTTCACACCTGGGAGGACAGGGGCAAACACACGATCACACTTAGTGACAAAATCAGTCTGACTGTTGTCTGGGACGACCAGTTTTTCATATGAACTGACTATAACACAGCAACAAGACGTGAAACTCATTGTGACGCAGATGTGAATCCTGTGCCCGTCCTCACCGATAGCAAACAGCTCAACCCCTGCGTTGCGCAGGCTGTGTGCGGGTGGTATAACATCATCCTGGGACTTCCCGTCCGTGATTAGGATCCCGATCTTGGGCACACCAACCCGTGAGCCGGACTCAGGTTTGAAGCAGTTCTCCAGGATATAGGTCAATGCAAGGCCTGGAGAGAGACAGAGAGAGAAAGAGAGTAGGAATGAATGAGACAAGACGGACAAGGGTGGATGGAAGGAGAAAGTCGGGCAGAAAGGGATAAGTTATGTAAGGGAGAGAAATGGAAGGATGCAGTACCTGTGAGAGTGTTTCCTCCTTTGTAAGGCAGGTTCTTGACAGCATCAATAACAGCATCTTTAGTGGAGAAAGCATTTAGATGCCACTCTATCCGGGGATCACCACTGTACTGAGCCAGACCTACAAACAAACACACAAGCACACACATTATATTTATACCTCATATTACAACCTGTCATTTGCTTATATTGCTCCTTCAAAGTTAGATGCAATTAGAATATTTTCATGAACATCAAGGGGCCATACTGCCCGTATGGTGTTCCCATCTGTTCAAGAGGTACCCACCTATCCTTGTCTTATCAATGCCAACATCGAAGGCATTGACCAGATTTTCCAGGAACATGCGGACCAGCCGGAAGTTGAGCCGACCGATACTCCAGGACCCGTCCACCAGGATCACGATATCTGCGATGGCTTCGGTGTGGCACACAAACTGATCGACTGGGTGAGGAAGAGAAAAGAGGGACAACAAGGTCAACGGGGAGCTGATGACAGCCTCTTCAGAGAAGAGATGATAGATGATGAAGAGATTTAAACTGTAACTGACATCTATTCAAGTTGATTGCAGCTGGAGACAAACACACTGAATAATGTAATAAGTATGTGATTGAAAAGATGACTCCAATTGGAAAAAATAATGATTTTACTATTGATGTCCAGATTTTTCAGCCAAAACACAGAAACACAAAAAATGCACACCTCAAGTCGGAAGGTTTCATGTTGTCTTTATTTAAAAAAACACTGTAAACCTACCAGCCAGAATGAGAACTTTAGAGACCATGTAAAATAATAATCATTTATACAGTGACACAAACACATATCCTGCATGTTTTCTTTTTATCTCACTCTATAAACATGTGCAACATGTGATGTAAAAACTGCACTTTGAGAGCCTCATTTGAACTCTGCGGTGATTTTTCCCATAGCTCTCCTCTTGACCTCTTCTTCTTGGAATGAATTACTCTTCAAGTTATTGGAAAACTGACTCACTTTTCATTAGGAAGGCAGTTTTAAAGTGGACTCTACACATGAAACTTCCCACCTGAAAGTAATAGTGAGGATAAATAAGAGTCAGTATTATGTATGGAAAGAATCACACCCATACACACACAGACACACATACACACTTGGATTTGCATAGAAATACATGCTCTAATGCCGGATATACAGTACACAAATACAACACCCTCAGCATCTATATTATGATGCAGTACACATTAAAAACACAACCACAGATCTCTCTCTCTCTCTCTCACACACACACACACACACATCTCTACTCGGTCATTTATCATAATTCCATAACTGCTTATCTTGTCATCCTGGATGATATCCTGAAAATGAATATATCCACTTAAAGTTGCATCATAAATCCCTTATCTGTCTTCAAAAGTAATAGTGGATAATCCAGAACATGCTGATAAGGTTGGACATTTGTGTCTAAACGAAGAAAAGCGATAAAAGAGAATGCTGACTTCAGGAAATGCCAAATATTACTTTGCATTTTTGTTCCGTAAAGTCAATGTAAAAGATTACAATAAAGACTGTAGAGCGGAGTGAAACCATGAGTCAATGAGGATAATTAAACTGCTGCTGGTTAGTACTTTCATTAAAACCAATCCAAACTGAACACATCTGGGAGTGCAGTTCAGTTTTTTAACATCTCCATTAAGACAGTAGAGTGGAAGGTTTAATTTCTCACCGTGTTCTAACAACAGATGTTAGTTTAGTGGCTCAGGTGCATACTGGGTAATTGCAATGGCCTGGGTTAGTCCCAAGACCTTCGTTATAATTCCGTTTCCCTTGTGTTCCCCTCCTGGTGCACTGCCAACTATCGACTGTAAAATTATGCAAAATAGGATAAGAAAAGCTGCTATTCAGTGACAAAAGGAAAATTTCTTTCTCAGTCTTATGAGTAGGAGTCAGAAATCCACAATGACTTGACGGACAGCAAAATTGTTAAACAAACAAAATGCAATGTAAAGCATAATTTTGCTGAGTAATCTTTTCAATTTTTTCCCCCCCTGACACCTGTGTTATTCATGCTATCATCCCAAGCCAACGCCATCTCAAGTTTGAAATTCATAAAAGACACACTCTCCAACGATAAGCCACACAGGTATCCGTTTCAAGAAGTGATTTTCCAGACAGAGCCTTCTGTCTGCTGTCTGTGTCTGTCTGACTGTTTGAACCATCCATCTGCTGCAGACGGCAGACGAAGGAGAGAAGCGAGGACAACAAGGTCAAGAGATAGCTGATGACAGTCTTTGGTTTGCACATGCGTAATAAATGAGACTGAGATGCGATTGTATAACAACAGGTAAAGTTTTGAAAAAGCAAAGATTATGAATATATCCTTCAGAGCTCAGGCTGACAAGTAGAGAAGAGAAGAGAAGAGAAGAGAAGAGAAGAGAAGAGAAGAGAAGAGAAGAGAAGAGAAGAGAAGAGGTTGTAGCTTAGCATGAGAGTCCCAGTAAATGGTAAAAGGCTGAGAGGCCAAAGAGTGAAAGGAGGATTCTTTGTAAGCTTCTTCTCTTACAAAACAAACAAGCATGGCCTCTACAGAAACTCTAAGGTTAAAGAATAGAAAGGAAGAACCGAAACTCATCACGGGGGGAGGCTTTAAAAGACACACACACAAAGACACTGATCAACCGAGGAGCTGCTCTACGATAAAAAGTGAGAGACATTGAGAGGGTATTAGTATCTATAGTAACTGCCGTTGACAGCGGTTAAAACCAAAGACGGGGAGGGAACTTAATGGTTAAGGATGAAAGAGTCGAGCGAGGAGAGTGGGGGACTGTGCAAAGTGAAAAGCCATCAAGATTGACGAAGGAGATGATAAACAGAGGATTAGAGGGTTGGTAATTACAGCTAATTACAGCTCACTGGCCATTCCCAAGTCTATTGTTGCTGTCAGGGTGGTGAGAGCGTCCTTCATCTACGCGTAACACTGGTGTTTTACATCTGAACCAATAATCAAGGTTGCCCCCTCTCCTTCACATTATCCCTGCTGACCTGTGTAAACAGTCAGTTTAGTTGGATATGAGAGGTCGTTGAGTCAAAGTTAAGTTTTACTCTTCTCTGTGTCCAGGTTGTGTGTTTTCTCTGGTCAGTCACCCGACAGGAGAGAAACATAGAAGTCTCTGCAAAACCACTCACCTCATAAACTTAAATGCATTTACAGGACTTTGTTGAATGGGTAGTAGTTAATTTCAAGCAACACTAGATTTAATGTGAGGTTTGTGTTAAGTAATGAATACTAAACAATGTAATTACAGTAAGATTGCATGCTTTGCAAAATTTTATTGGGTTGTGTTACCTATAGTTGTAAAGGAGCTGTGACTCTAAATGGCACTAGTTGTCTGATCTAAGATCTTAAAGCAACTTCTAAGCTGAAATGAAAAAACATATGTGTCATTATCTAATAAAATGTATTTTTCAATCAGATTTCCTTCAATGAATGTTATTTTCATATATTTAACTATTTTAAAATCTCATTCTGGCTGTAGCGCATACATTCACAATTACACATACTGTACATGTGCTCCAACTGCATGCATTTCTTTCAGTGATTTAACTGGAGCTGCTTCTCTCAGTCTTTTATTGAAGCCTAGTTTAAGCAAAATTGCAGATCTACCTACTGTGCAGATCTTAAATAGCACTTCCAGGGATGATTTGTGTTATTGTTGTGTCCCTGCATTCAAAAAATACAAATTTTAGAAAATTTTGTTTACTTGATTTTGATTCATAATGTAGGCTAATAATACATCACCGTGTCCTCACTTTTTAAAAAATCCAGCATTTGTTCACTCTTGTGTCATGCACTATGATATCTCAGGCACCACTGATCCAGTATTCTTAGACACTTAGAGAAATGATGCATCTCACTAATCCGCTGATCGACAAACTCTGTCAGCCACTAATCCTAACATAAAAAAGGGCTGAAGGATTAGTGACCTCATGATAAGGATGAAAATGAATGTTGGCTGAGACACATGGGCTACTGTATCACTGCCCACCCTTTTTGAAAAGAAGAAAGTCAACAATGATGTGTTAACTAGGATTAACAGATTAAAGCAAAAGTCCAATTTATTATTGTGTGAACAGAATAGAACTGACAAAACTGTGGAGCCATGCAGTGAGTAGGTGTGTACAGAACATTTCAGAAATCCTGAAAACATTGTGATGTTAATAGTTTTCTAAAAAACCTTCTGGGAGCACAGAGTACAAGCTGAACTATCTATGTCAAAGTTTTACATCATGTAGGGGAATAAAACAAATTCATCCATCTGTAGAATCTTACTGATTAATATTAAGTGATCAACCAACAATTTTTGGAAGATGGACCACAATAACATCAGAATTACCTCTGCAATCATGTTACAGATGTGTGCAAGATGGTCAGGAATATAGATAAAGGAGAGAGATAGGAAATCAAAGCCAGGCATTCATGTTCCTCCACATGCACATGATGGTGACTCCCTCCCAACAATGAATGTCAGAGAGAGTTGTAGTACTGTAGTTGCTGTTGAATCCCTCCTCTCTGCTCTCTGCCTGACTGCCAGACAACAGCAGGCTGGTCAAAGGTCCCTCTGCTCCTTCCAAGCCCCATCTGCCTTTCTCTCTCTCCTTCTCCTCCGCTTCTCTACCTCTTTTGCCCCATTTTCTCCTCCCGTCTAACGCCTTTGCTGCAGGTCAAAGTGCAGTCACTGGGGAACAGTGGGGCACTGTGTGTGTGTGCCCACATAAGAAGGAGAAAATGTGTGAAAGAGAGGCAGAGAAACAAGTGAAGTGGGAAGAAAGAAAGATGGCGAGACGAAAGATGAAATACCGCAGATATATTGACAGATTCCACAGTGTCAGGTCTTAAGTTAGTCCAAGTCTACAATTACTCTCCACTCCTCTGTCTCACTCTGTCCATCTCTGTGGTTAACTAATAAGAGACAGGCTTTCTTTGGCACCAAAATCTGCCTTAAACACTTCACAAAGTAAAACAATCTGCCATGGCAGAGCACAAGACATGTCAGTCTATACTCTAATGGGTGTGAGGTCTTGTATTTCTATTCGTATGGGGACCAAATGTTCATATGGAAATAGAAAAATTCAGAAAATCCTAGCAAGAGTTGACACATTCAGAGGCCCTTTAATAGTAGAGTAGTAAGGTCACATTTGATGTTATGATAAAATGAAGAGTTAAAGGAATGCTTAATCTCATTTGCATATACTGTATTAGTCTTGGGGTGACATATCTGTACCTGAATAATTTCCTAAATCTCCGCATCTGTGTCACATTTACTGTATCAGCCTTTTTAGTTTGACTGACCACTGACATTTTCTAAAGTCATGGATGGCAAGAGTAAACTGCTACTGTGGAGCTTGGCTGGTTTTCTTCTCTCTGCTGGATAGCGTGTTACAGCTAAGGCAGCTTTTGGAGCCGAAACCCATGTTTCACTCAACCAAAATGACATCTCGGCATATACGTCAGGAACCAAGCATTTGAGCTTCACTTGCTCACCATGTTAACGAGGGTTTCACCATGGAAACTAAACCAAACAATGTTTTTTTATGTTTGAAATTTGTTGGAAACTTTCTTTGGCTCAATTTTAACACTATTCAAAAATCAAACAAGAAAACCGCCGCTAACATGAGAGCAGTTGACAACTCAGAAAGTGTTTATGTGTCCAATGGCCATGTTGGTATTTGGCTTGAAAAGTAATTATGTATTATTTACTGCGGTTATGATGACTAGACATGATCAGAGTAGTTGCTAACAAAAGCTAGTGACAAGAGCGTGTCGATTATGTTCTTTATTTTCAACAGCTGCTTTTTTTCTGTTGTTTGTAATGTGCAACTTTCCACAAGTATTCAACTAAGGGGAAAAAAACACTTGGTTTCCATTGCAGACGTAATAAAAAATTAACATTTACAACTGAGTAAACACCCCCATCCTCAGCATCAGCAGATGTTAAACGTTAAACATATTAAGCTTCTTCACAGCAGACATTTTGAGTGGTCTTAGTAGGAAAAGCTAATGTTACTAATTATACCACTAATAATAAATTATATCATAGTGACACTAAAACCGAAGCAGGTAAATGCATCACACGCAGCCATTGTTAATTTTATTATTTACACCTGTGCTTTTTCTATCGTGAGCCAACTGAAAACTTACCACAAAATAACTAAATGTTAAAAGGACTGCATATATATGGCACTTTTCAAGTCTGGTCAAACATTCACACACACATTTACACAGTGATGGAACACTGATAGAGAAATTTGGGGTTCAGTATCTTGCCCAAGAAAACTTTGACATGTAGGAGGAGCCGGGGATTTAACCCCTAACCATCTGATTAGTGGACAACCCTGCTGTACCTCCACAGCTATCGGTAGAACAGACAAATCTCTCTATCAATATGACCGGTGCTTAAATCACTGTAATGTTAATAGGTTAACCATCCAGCCCTGTATCAGACCAGCAGTGTTTACCCCCCCCACTACTGCTAAAACTTGTTATGTCCTAAAGCCGAATTTACGGCTTTGTGTCCGTGTGCCCATATTCATCAACTGTGAACCATGAGGTTGGCTGAACTACATCTGAACCTTATTTGCATAGAAGCACATGATTAGAAAAAGGCGCTGCCATCACTGAAACCTATTTACATGCGAGCGAATAATTGGACAAGCACCAGCCATAATTGGCATGCAAGCACGTGATTAGACAGACCGTGGTCCTGGTTGTCCATGAGAGAGTGAGCAACCACATTTTACAACTCACAGCCCACAGTACAGTCTGCAGAGCCGGTGGGAAAAAAAAGTATGTGGCTCCCGGACAATTGAATTAACTTGTGTGGGAGTGGAGAAATGTGGGTATTAAAATTGTGACTGCAACAATGGAAGCCACTGTTGGCTGCAGAGTAAAGACAGACGGGCAGTGACAAAGACGGGGAACAGAGCTGAAGACTGGAAGAGAGAGATGATCTAGACAGTACAGTAGTATAAGTAACAGCTAGTACTGTGGTACTGACAGTTGTAGCAGTATACAAACACAAATAAAGCACACCAAGGTTTAAACACATTCACATACAGGCTACATGTTATCCGCAAAGCACACCAGTTTAATTAAAGCAAAACAGATTGCTCCGTAATCTCCTATTCCCAGGAAGTAACGCACACACTCAAGCATATGGATATAGATGGGAGAGTAATGTGTGCACAGTACACAAACAAATACATACAAAGACTCACACAACACACATTCAAACACACACACATACACACTTATCTAGTCTAGAAGACTTTTCCAGCCTCTCCCTCCTTCCTTGCGCTCCTTGTCTTGCTCTGTTCTCATTAACAGTGGTTCTTCCCAGCCGGCCTTGATTTATTGCTGACCTCTATTTAGCCAGGGATCAGACAGACTGTGCTGTCATTTCAATCTCTCTCTAGTTAAGTTAAGTGTGATTGTGTTTCAGTGTCTGGAATTAACATTGAGGACGGTGACAGGCACGCAGATAGATGGATAGTAGTTTCCCACATCAGTGAGAACAATTCCCTTATTCTCTCAAGCCAACGTCTGATTCCTGTGTTAACCTGCTTTTAAAGGAGTGCTTCACCTCCGAGATAAGGCTAATTTGTTGCAAAAATAATTGGACACTTATTCCCAAATAGTTTAACACGAGGTGATATGTTTGATTTTGATGTATTACTCCACTCAGAATGAAAAATAAACTTCAGCGAAACGATGGAAATAATATCATACAGTGAGTGAACTCCCTCTTTTTTATGGTCACCCCTGTAAGAAGCTTTCTCAATATATCATTTCAGGATGAATAGTAATAGGATCCATTTCTCCTGCCTACTGTTTATCATGTAGAACCTAATGTTTCGATATAAGCAATTTCCCGTGTATTATAGAGAGAATGTCCACTTTAAATCAATACTGTCTGTTCCTTTCCACCTCATCTGCTCATGTGTAGGTGTGCTTGCTAAGTGCTCCACCAAACTGAGATGAAAATGTGCATCACATTTAAAGAGGCAGCCACAATGAAGCTATAATGAAGTGAAAAACTGACCCTGCCGGCCAGTTTTCCATTTCATCACTTAGTGTACACCTGTCTAACCACATGTGCCAAAGAAGAGACAACATGTCTTGTAATTTTATATCAAAAATCCATTAGTCTCACCTCCTAGAAAATAATGTACTTCTGATTTTCACCTGTAGGTGTACAGAGTATCTAGTTAAGATTTACGAGGCATTGACGTTTTTCACAGTAGACATATAAACCTGTCATTACTGAAGAGATTAATAGGACTGATGATGATTCTGATTCAAGTGTCGCAGTAAGATGAGACAGTGTGACAGTGAGCCAGCATGCACAACACAAGGATTTGTATGTGAGGTTTTATGATCCAAAACACCAAATTAACTTCATGATGGACGTTTATATTGTGACAAGTGAGACTGTTTTGTCAACTGCTGTTTGAACGAAGCCAAGAATGAACCATTAATGAATGTTAAGGGCGCATCTATGCTCCCTTTACATATGAAAACAGTTACATCCATTTTGAATGATGTAACCGCCACTGCATACCTCTATGTGTCCTTTACATTGGCATGGATTGAGCAATACATCCACCAGAGTGCAGCTCAGAGTGACAAAAACAAATTGATGCTATGGAAGAATTAAAAACAGCCAGTGCAACAAACATCTGACTGCTGTATACTGTATGCTGAAGTTATTTTTTTCCTGTGAAATAAAAGTACTAGCAGCCATCTCAGTGTCACAGCTTCATACCTGAGGCTTAGAACTGCTTGAACCCAGAGAGCTGTTTTAGCCTGCCAAAACACACTGGTGGTACACAGGAGCACAAAAACAAGATTTTCTTTGTTTTATTGGCTTGTTTATTCAATCAGAAGATGGGCAGCAGATTGATACACCTGTCGTTTGCTCAGTGGCCCTCAGAGAAACTCAGACAAACTCAGCCAGGCACAAACATTCATATTCATCTGTGGGTCCTGTGGGTCTACAGTACGTGAGTGTGTGTGTAGATTGAGTGAGTGACAGAGAGAGAGAGTGAGAGAGAGAGTCTTTGTCTGGGTGTGTGTGTGTTTGTGTGTGTGTGTGATCCAGTGAGTTTGAAGGTGTAATCCGACAGCTGTTTTCAGACAGTTTGTGTTGTTCCACCACAGACCTTCCCCTGCTTGGCCTCCTGATCTTTAATCCACTGTCTTATTCTGACAGAACAGACGCTGTATGTATGCTGAAAGCAACACACGGCCTATAAGCTTTCTCTCTACCTTTCTGCTTGTCTCTCCATCATCTCTACCTGTCTCTGTTTGCCTTGCCTTGCTCTTTTCTTTTTGTTTGTCTTCCTCTAATCTCTGTCTGGTACACACTGACTCTCTCTCTCTCTCAAACACACACAAACACATAGACTTGTTGAACTGTGTGGGTTCCTATTTCAAAAGCTGAGCCCCTCTTATCATGTCTGGTTAGTTTTTAGCTCCATGCACACACGGTAAGATCTTAACTGATGGGTGTGGCTCTTGAACTAGGCTTTTTGTGTCACTATTTAATACAATACTGGCTTAATTATTAATTCTGCAGAGTTTGCATGCCAGCTCACCCCCCACTTCTATCTCTCCACTCCACTGTTTCAATCTTTTCATTCACCTTAGTCAAGCATAAGCTACTATTTGTTTGACAGATGTATACATTGATCAACTCAAGGGGAAGGTAACTGTAAGCACTTCTATGGAGGAAAATAAGCCAGGAAACAGTGTACGGAGGATTTACTGCAGCTAAACTAGTTAATATGAGCCACTGGAAAATCATGGAAATTTATTCAAAACAAAGCTATGATTTTCCTGTATTCCACAAATGATAAAATAGCTTTTTTTTCCTTCTTTTTAACCAGAAGCCTCTAAGCAAAGAATGAGCCTCATTTCAAAATATGGGGATGTGGTTAATTTTAAAAATAAAGTTCAAGGTCTGATGCCCTTTGCCAACCACAAAGTTTAAACTATGGGAATCACAAGGGGTGGAAGAAGGGAGCAAATGGAGGAGTGGGTGGTAAGAAAATATGAAAATAGGGGGGATGGGGGAAAGGGGACAAGGAGGTAAGGAAAGGTCAGGCAGTAAAACAAAGGAGAGCTAGAAAGAGGGGGAAACGGCATGAGGTGGGGATGAGAGAAACACATACAGCAGTAAATTTGTCATATAAAGCAAGAGGTAGAGCAGCATTAAAAATTGTGAAAACCGGAAATAAACAGCAGGATAGCAGGTGAGGGAAAAGAGAAAATTATTAAAGAAAAAAGTCATAAATTTTGGTTATAAATGTAAAACTACCAAATTGAATAAATGCCACTTCTAATGACACACATCCATTGTCAAGTTAGGTATCAAGCTAGCAGTTTCTTCTACAATAACCTTACCCCACTGTAGTTATGTACACAGTGCTTTTTGCCACAGAACAATACAGTGTGGTAGACCTGTCTTTGTGACCATGACAGAAGGAGGGAAGAGAAACTATAACAGGGGGAAAATCATGGAGGAAGTGGGCGCTAATTATTCTAATTGACCTCTGCACTTAAAGAGTCCTTGCCACTAATGACCAAAATGCCATTAGCACATCCATACACACATGCACTTGTTAACCACTGTCAAACAATTAGCTCAACTCAGCCATGAACCCCCGCTCCTAATCAAGGACAAGGACAGAAGTCTGGCTACCACAGAGACCACACACACACATGCGCGCGCGCGCGCACACACACGCACACACACACAGGCACACACACACACACATCCAAGTGAGCAATGGCTGATCTGCTCCCAAGTCTCTGGACACACATCTAAAGTGTGTGAGGATGATATTTCTTTAGTCCCCCTCAACAGGAATAATTCAGGAGTTTGGTGAATGTCCAAAACAAAATGTAAAACACAACTTGCGATGATGGAAAAAGCATTTAGCGAGACGAGACAAATGGAGACAAAGTGCGCATTTCTGGAGGACGCTTACCTGAGTTCGCTCTTTGTCACCTCACTTTTCATTTCGGTTTATTTTAATACTTTCTCTTTAAATACTTCTCTTTAACTCTCTCCTTACTTTGCCCTTCAGACCGCACACCAGCTCATTTTCAAACTGTGCATTTTCACATCATCTGCGAATCACGTCTACAACATTAATTTTAAATTTCTTGGAGCCTTTCATGCTTTTAGCCATGACATACACATTTGGCTCTTTTTGCTCTCAAATGGAAAGAACTGATGTAATGTTAAGAGGCATTCAAAGGGACTGATAACTCACCAGTCAGTGGACTGGGCTGCATGTATTCACTGTATTTGTCTCCCCTTCATTTGTGGTATCGGTTTTGGCCTCCTCGCTCAGTCTCTTCAGCTATTTGTCAGCTCACTGACACATCTCTCTGGCTACGAACCTTTGACATCTTGTGTAGCCAGTGAGCGTCACAGTGACTGATTGGTGGAGGCTAGGAATTAAATTAAATGTGACCCAAAATGCACAAAGACAGAGGGAGTCTATAACTGTTAATTCTGGAGACTAATAAGGCAATAAATAAAGCGAGACGCACAAGCACACATACAGACATGCACACATAACACACAGAGATGGAGAGATGGAGACTAAATGAATGTTAAAGCTGGGAATTAACAAGGTGATAAATATAGAGGGATGAACACACACACACACACACACACACATACACACACACAAACCTCGCTAGAGAGTGCCAGAGCTGAAATAAATGATAATGTTAGGAATTAAAGCTGGCTATAAATACAGAAACCTCGCTCTCCAGGTGTGTATTTGTTACCCTCTGTGGATGTGATGGATAGTCTTTCACCATCAGAGTGGCGAATGTCAACAGAATCTCATTGGCCTCCAGTTCAACTTTAACTATGTCTGTCCCTCGGGTTCAGTGCGAGATTGTGTGTGTCTGCCTGTGTGCATGCCGGTTTCAAGCTTCAGTCAGGGAGTGAGGAGGGTAGCGATCCACTCACATCCTATTAGGTGATATGTATTGAAAAAGGCACCAAAGCATGGAGGCAAGGAGAGGCTTGTGTCCTTTTAGTGCTCAGTGATTTCATCTTGTGTGTAGGTGCTGTTGGCACGGCGCGTCTGATTGCTCTATGTACGAAAGCTAGAACAAAGCAAGTCAACCATACATTATTTAGTCAACCAGCAGATTGGTATTGATATCAAAGTCTATCCAGTTAGTAAAAAGAAAATTTCAACTCAAGGGAAGGCAAGTACAAGAAGGGTAATGGAATATCAAAACACAGTGAAATTGTAAAAATTGATGAAATATAGTTTGTTTAAAAATATTTGGCTGAAATGTGAATTCACTGTTATTACAAACGATTTTTCTCCCTCTGTGGCCCATCCAAGACTGCAGCATTAAGCTTTGACTACAGCAGAAACCAGTGCTGAGTTACAGTATCTGTTAGATCTTTATGGTCTGCGGGGCGACAACCATCTGTTTTACTACTGGAGGCTACTGACCCACATTTGTAACAAATACAGTCATGGACACACCTACAGCACACACACTCACACAGATGTCCTCTGATCTAATATTGCGCAGCTGTCCAAATAATGGCTATTATTTTTGAGGAAACATTGTTTAGGGCCAATTTCCAATGAAAATATATTACTGTCTTGCACAAGGGACCACTAATGGATTTGTTCTTGCTTTGATAAGCGAAACACAGATATTTATTGTTATTGGCTGCAGAGTTTCTTACTGACTTTGTTTTGGATGAATCGTGGATGAAACCAGCAGTAACGGCTAACTGTTAATACAGTAGATAATGGAACAAAAATCTATGCTCCTTAAATTATTACCTGTAGGGAAAAAGAAAATTTGCCATATATTGCTTTTATTGGACAGTTTATAGTAAGGAAAAGTGGAGAGAAAGAGAGAGGGATGACAACTGAATACAAGCGCCCCACCTAAATGACAAAATGTGTTGTCTGTCATTGCCGTCCATATGCCCGCTAAAAAAAGGCTTCATATGCTTGAGTGCTTTCTAGCCTGCTACCACTATGGTAAAGGTTAGGTTTAGGAAAGTAGTGTTGACTTGGTTAAAATTCAGGAATAATTATGATCATTGTTAAAAGGAACCAACACTAACCTTTGCTTCTTACAATTTATTAGAAGCAAAGTCATTATTTGCACAGCCACAGAAGGTCACTCTTCAAGGAGATCACCAAAGTCCCCAGAGGATTTATCATTTGGGCATCATAGATATCATGGATATCAAATTTCATGACAAAAGTCTTTAAGTTTTTTTTTGAGATGTTCACAAAAATGTCAACATTGTTATGGTGCTAGAGGAAAGGTCCCAATCTGGTTCACTGAAATCAGTAGGCGTCTTCCTCTGGAGACCATGAATCTCTCTACAAAATTCTATGGTAATCCGTATATTTATTTGAGATATGTAGATATGTAGATGTAATAATCATATAAAGATATCAAATGTGACTATTATGAGAGCATGGTTTCTGTTAACAGAGAAGCTGTCAAAGGAATTCTGGGATAGCTTTCTCTACTTAACCACAATGGATCCATTTAATCAACTGAACAAAGATGGCAACCTCCTGAACTGACGTCATTTGGTCCCCGTGTGTGATAGCATTACACAGTATTTGCTGTGTTTCCTTGTTTCAGTCCAAAATGGAAAGAGTAGATGTTGATGTTTTGACACTTTGGACTTTGAGAATAAAGTATGAAATGTCAAGCACTGAAGCCACCATTTTTTAATGTAGCCCGCTGATTAAGGAGCCCAGAGAGAGTCTTTTTGTTGGCAGAGATAAAACTGACAGAAACAAATGGAAAGTCAAGGAATGACAAATGAATGAATGCTTGGCACTCCAGCTGACAAGGAGTTGATTTTTTTTCATTCATTATTGTCTTTATTTTTTTTTATAATTTAGTGGTTATGAGAGCCTGTCCTTGTTGTACCTGCTTTTTTTAATCCAGTTTGGAATAAATCTGTCCTAATGTTATTACAGGCAGATTTACAACAACGTTTAAAAGTGAAAGTTTTCTTTCAAAAATTAGTATTTCTAAGATAAATGTGAATCTAGAGTTTGTTTTTATCAGGGAAGAGGTGTGATGTAAGAGAAATTAGTTTATGGTGGCTCTTTCCTGTACTTCTACAACCAAAACTTACATTAGTTTTATTGGGAAGAAATAGCTAACAAAAACAGAATATTTAAGACAAGACTACGGTAACCTAACTGCACAGGTACATCAGCGCCTTCAGTGAGGCAACTAACCCTAACCTGCTGGGATATCATTATAGATGTTTGAAATGATTCACACACATTTACATTTTCACAAGGGAAACTGATATTTTCTCACTGCCTCTGCTGCTCTATGAGTTAACTATCATGTGTGTGTGTGTGTGTGTGTGTGTGTGTGTGTGTGTGTGTGTGTGTGTTTGCATCTCCAACTTCTTTTGCTGCCCACAAAAAATCTCTCCCCTTTGAACAGTATGAAGAAAATTACTCCACACATGTAACTGTATTTAAGTCTTCAATTATCACTTGTAAAAGGAAACATAGTAGGTGTCCTGTGTATTCATTGTAATTACCAGAGGATGGTTAGAGGGGGATAAGGATAAGGCGATTGCATTTCACAGTAATTATGCTTCTCTGATGTTACTCATTAACAAAGAGCGCATGAGAAAATAACTTCACTGACTTGACAGAATGATATATCGCCTTATTTAACAGCAGCAAATGACTAAGGATAAATCTGACTCGGAAATTTCCGCAATTAATCTGATTCAGCAGTAAATGTGCGAACTATAGGGATGTCCTGGTTGTGTCACAGTAGACCTGACCTCTTTCAGATCAGAACACAGCTTTGCTCTTATGTAATTTGAATGTTTTTTTTCTATCCCTGCGCTTAGGTTTTTAAATCATTGCAGAGGTATTTATCCTGCTTTTCTCTGCAGGCAATGACACAGCAAAAAGGAGGGAGGAAAAAAGCCAGACACTTCAACTGAGAAACTGATATTCAAGTAGAAAAGGAATTCTCTTCACATCTTCCAGCAGTGAGCAGCTGAATCCGGTGCACACAGATCACTGATTGATTTAGGGGCTGTAAAAAATGCTTCAGCCGTGTCTCCTAACTGAGATTTGACTCAGGAGTCCCTGACTGATGATTCGAATCGTTGACTTTTAATGTCCAGACCTGCAAATGACTGACATCAATATGGGAAACCTGGACAAACTCCAAAACTACAAACCGGGGGTAAAATATCCCTTTAAAACCTTTCCTGTTTGCTCAGAGCCGGTCCCAGTCAATGACACTCCAAGAGCAGACAGAAAATGAGTTTCATTTAAAGCCTCTGGAATGGACAGTCTGTATTTAGTCCAGAGCAGCTTGTAGTTATGCTCTGCAAGATACAGTTAAGTAATTTGTAGAGAATCTTCAGAGCAAAAGTGGGTGGCTAAGGTGGTTATTTTACTGAGGAGCGGAGGAAGTTTCATGACACTTCCTTTAGCTAATGGCCCTCTGCCCTCTACTTTAAAACACATCTGAGCAACTTACTGATCCACCTTACTAATATGCTCACGAACACCCATACACACCTGCAGACACACACACACACACACACACACACACATACACAGACGGACCAGGATGTTTTTGATTTTCCGCAGCTTAAGTTTGCTGTCTTTGCTGAATTTTATGCATTCTATTTTCACCTTGGTTGACTACAGGTGAGATGCACAACAATGCTGCGACTATTTCATGCAGAAAAATTTATATTATTGCACTTTTTAACATCTGATTTTGTTTATTTGTCATTATATTAAAACTGCTTTACAGCAGAAAAAAAACCTATAAAAGGCTGGCTGCAGTGCAAAAACATAACTGACTTGTCTGATGTCTGCCCTACACAAACACACACACACACACACACATACATCAGAGAAGAGAAGAGATGAGACTATGAGCCAGCTGTTAATGAAAGGTTTTGTAAACAATCCACCCTGACATAAAAGCGAGCTGATTACTACTATGGAACAAAGCAGTGACGGACTGGGATAGCATTACTAATACACACACACACACACACACACAGAAGGAGACTTCATACAACGGCATCTCTTTGGGGCACTGTGGGACATTGTTATTATCACTGTAGAGCACAAACACACTCAAAAAGAGGAGGGGGGGTCGACAGTCGCATGTTACAGTGCAACACAAAAGAGCACCTCCTATTGATCCACTGAGAGACATTATCATCTTCACTACAGCACACACATACACTCACACAGATTCTATTGAAGCACAGCAGGATATTATTATAATCCCCAACAGGTACGAGGCAGAACACCAATCAAGGTCACCTCTGCCGCAGTGAATGGTGAGTGGCTCTGATAAGAGCGGACTGAAGGAAATCCAGCTGACAGGAAGGAGAGGAGGAGGAGAGCAAGAGAGAAACAAAGGGGAAGAACATCAAAGATCTAAACCTCTGTGTACAAGTGTGTCTGTGTGTGTGTGTGTGAGAGAGAGAGAGAGAGAGAGGGAGTCATTACTTTAGTTTAACAGTTTTTCATTAGTTTTTATTTTTATCAAGATACAGTTTCAGTCTGGGTTCAGTGGTAGTTTAAGTTTCTATTTTGAACTGGAGACAGGTTCAATGCGCGGGCTCGCATGAAAACGTTTTTTGGTAATTTTGCAACCAGATGTGTTGGACCAGAGCAACAACAGTTGAATTTTACCAAAAAACAATAACAGCCTCAATTCTGCACTGACACATCATGTTGCTGTCTGCGGTTGCAGAAAGAACAAATCAAAAGCAAATCTGGTTTTTGAAAACATGAAAATAAAAGTCACAGCGCAATTTATGATGCTGAGATTTTACTGCAGCACCTGATTTTAATTGCCACAACGAACGACAAGATCAGTCAGCGGAAGCTGAAAACAAGTCTATTGCAGTCCCTGTCGCTGGGAAAGCAACAGGGCTTATTTTACTTATTCATATATGTATCATTTTAGTTTTTGTTGTCTTTCAGCTCATGTTTTAATTCTTTATGTAACGATGGCAGAGTGCATAGCAACAGCACAGTACTGTCATGATATGAAGAATCTAGACATAATTTACTATATACCTGCAATATACTGTAGGTATGACAATCACACATTATTTATTGTGAATCCAACGCATTTCCATAACTTAATATGCAGGTTAATACATTGTGATAAAGGTACTTTAAGATTGCACTCACTACGAAATTTGCTTTGATTTACTATCGATGTATTTTCATCTCCACCTGAGAGCCAATTTATTATGTATTCACGGATGTAAAGTGTCTATAAATAAGCTTTATAACATGGTTAATTGCCCAGTGATGCTCTCTCTCTCTCTCTTTCTCTCTCTCTCTCTCTCTCTCTCTCTCTCTCTGTGTGTGTGTGTGTCCTTCTCTTGCTCCATCAGCAAGTATGAAGTGCACATATAGCATTACAGAGTAAAATTATATTGTGAAAATAATATTAAAGGTTATAGTCCATATAAATGATGACATGTAGTATGCAGTTGAATGGAGGCTGGACTTATTCAGACGATATTCAGTAATTGTAACTTCCTGAATATTTTTGAGGTCCCACTCTCTTCCAGTGCCCTGTGATTAATGATCATCCAACCAAAACCGAATAATAGGCCAGCCTAAAGCAAGTGTACTTCGATAATAAGCATCCTACCACCATGTAATGAGACCCTGTCTTTGTGTACACATTACGATACAAAGATATGGTAAAAATGTCTCAGAAAGTGACTTTTAAATCTTGTAAAAACAATCACATTCACACATCAGCAGCAATTAGAGTGTCTCAAATTCAGCCACAAGCGTCACTCATGTCTGAGTCTGCAAATTACCAGCTAAATCTTTGCCTCTCTCACACACACACGGACACGAGCACACAGAAAACCAAATTTTACAAATTATTCTACAGTCCCCCCGCTGAACTCACACTTATGGTAAAGAAATCAACAGATAGAAGGCCGTCTCTATGCGAGTACATTTTCAATAAAGAAGATGAATGCATTCCTTTCTTCTCTCACATTTCATAGACGCTGAAATATTAGACATTTAAACATGAGGACGTTAATGCTGCCAAATGAAAGAACATCTTGGTTTCGATTACAAACAGACAGAAAGCCAGACAGGTCTTGTCAAATTAACAGGCAGCCACGCAGACGCAAGTGAGCAGCGTGGGTCAGTCATCGCCTAATATCAGTAGTCACAGTCACCTAATATCACTCAGCATCGAGTATGCTGAAGAGTTTCCACAAAGCACCACTGTGAGTGATTCACCAGTGAGGCGTAGATGGTTTTGGCATCTTTACTCTCACTTGGTGGGCAAGTAGACCACCGGGCCGATGTCTGTCTGGGTATTGCTTTAAAAGGTGGATTTCTCTTTTAAACTCTGCATGGGTTGGGGAGGGTGGGGGGGTGGCGGGGGGGTGGCACTTCGCAGTCGGCTCCAACCGGACATGGACGGTCACCAAACTCATATTTTTTGGCTTTCTGATCTGGGGAGCTGGTGTTAGACACAGCACTAAGGGGCTGTTTTTCCTACCTCCAAACATCACTATGGCAACTGAACTGGAGGAGTCTTTAAGCACAGAGCTACTCAGCACAATTTGCTTTATTTATACGTTCATGTGAGCACAGGATTTGTGTATGGCCTCCTCTCCTGGAAACTGTGTTTGTGAGCATTTGTCCTACCTCCAGAGATCTCGTTGGCATCCTCTGGAGGTACAACTGAATCAGTCAGCCTGTGGGGCTCAGTCTTGTCTCCTCCATCACTCTCACCTCTTTCAGCTACAGCAGATAAAACAGATCAATCATAGGTTAGCAGAATCCCATCCAATAAAAAGCAGCACTTATATATATAGTCTACATATGCTAATAATTAAAGCACAGTCATAGATTCATAGAGGATACAGTAGAAATTAAACTGGCAAATGGAGATAAACAGAGCAGAAAATGGAGTAGAATATGGTAAAGAAAAGTCAAATATAGCACATAAGAGTGCAGCATTACAGAGAGGAGAGGAGAAAAGTAGAGGGGACAGGAAATAAAAAAGGAGAGAAGGACATAAGGGGAGAAAGGAGGAGAAGACAAAATGTAGGAGACAAGAAGAAGGCAGAAAAGGTTTGAGAGAATAGCGTAGTAGTGTCGTGTTAAGCAAAATTGAGGAGTAGCGCATAACATTGTTGAATAGAGTAGAGGAGTATATGGGAGCATCACAATACAGGTACAGCAATAGAATATATGAAATGCATGAACCAACCTTTATGCCTGCCCTGAAGTGCTCTGCTCTGCTCACTGCCACTGACAGCAATGACACTGACAATGTAGTCTTTGGAGGGGTTGTAGTCTGTTATCAACACCCTAGTGTCGGATTTAGACACTATGATCTCCCTCTGCTGACCACCTGATGGAGAGAGAGGAGAAGAAGAAGGAGCAGAGGGGCAAAGGTTAGACTCATGGATATTTCAAGCTGTGTTTTTCATTTCTTGTTGCTATATTCAGTTGCTTGGAAGCAAAATATTAGTATTCTCATGTCCGAGCCAATATAAAGTTAATTCAGCAGAGGAGCTGATTAAGATTCTCCATTCTGAGGGCAGGAAAACACTAGATCAAGGTCAAAATATTTGCTTCTTTAGTGGATTTCTTTGCACATGTTATTGTAGTTTTATCTTTGTGAAAAGCATCTTATGTATCTTCACTATTAAGTGTTAAAAAAAACAGTTAGTTTTAGGTTTTAGGGTCTGGAAAATACAATTTGTCCCCAAAACAAACTGCCGATCCTCACAAAGGAACAAGAGAGAGAGAGAAAGAGAGAGAGAGAGAGAGAGAGAGAGTGTGTGTGTCCTGTTCTCAGCAGTTAATCCCCATCAGACCAACAAGTCACATTATCACCCCATTTTAATTCTGACCCTGCAATCAATCGGGACATCAATAAGCTGTGTGTATGCTTCCTCAGCTTTTGTGTCTCCTGTCCCTGCAGGGTGATGACTAACGACGCTTTTTAGGAGAAGGGAGATAAATCCTACTGAAGGGGACGGCAGGTCAGTCAGGGTAAATGCATGGATCAGCGTTCACACCACAAACTGGAACCTTAATCTGCACAGGTGAAACAAACCACTGTCACATACGAGGACTGAAGTTGAAGGGCAGACTTTCACTTGGTCGCTGTATGACAAGTTCCCTTTCCTGAAATAGAATTATTGGGGAACATCAATAGTGGATCAAAGACTCCCCCTGCAATTACCTGGTTAGAATTTTTAACGGAAATAGCCAGTCTTATTATTATTTTCTACACATGGTGAGTGAATCATCTTTTTTCATTTCAGTCTGAGGCTGAAAGTGTTGAAGAATACTTAATGTGATGTGTAAAGAATTATGAATTTTGGGAAATACTTTTATTTCCTTTCTTGCCTATTTGCTAAATATAAAATTACAGCAAGCAGGTCATAGCAGAGCGTAACATAAAAACTAGAAACAAGGGGAAACAGCTTCTGTAGCCTGATTAATCTTCTTAAACTAACAAGATTAATCTGCAAACTCCCTGTTATTTAGTGAACTTTAGATTGTAAGCTTATTTTTGTACTTTGGATGGAGCCGGGCTAGCGGTTTCCCTCTGCTTTCAGTCTTTATGCTAAGCTAAGATAATTAACTCCTGGCACCAGAATTGTCATTGATCTTTAATCTCTCTGAAAGAAAACAGGTAAGTGTACCCCCCTCCCCCCAAAAAAGGACTATTCCATTAAAAGTAGTTTAAAGTCTCACAAATTTGCTCTGTAAAACTTTGTAATCCTGTGGCCGAGGACTGAAGTTGAAACAACATAAATGTTGATCACATTTGTTTCCATGATATCCAAACTGCTTGCATGTGGGATGACTCAATTGTGGAAAACTCATTAAAAACACCATCACTCCACATTAAGTTTAATTAAGCAGATTTTGGGGGATTGCAGCAAACAACTGATTCTGTTCTCATTTTCAGGACTGTTGTCAGAATCCTTTTAACCAAGAATAAATATAAAAGGTTGGCAGGAATTTCATGGCATTCGGCATCACTAGAATGCTTCATCACAAATGAAAAACAGGCCTGGTATAACCATCACAAAGAACACACAGCCACGTTGTTTTCCTTTATATTGGCCGATAAAATGCACTTAAGGCAACAGCAAAAAATACTGTATAAAAATACCACAAGTCAAATTTAGACAAAGATCATAATCTAAAATAAACACAGGAACATAATGTGACTTCACCAAAATCTGATCAATTATAGAATAAATATAGCCCAGTCATACACAAAGAGAGAGAGAATAATGTTATAAACCTGTACATCCCAACTTTCTAATACTACCTAGTGTCCGCTTTGTGTCCTCAGATCTCCTCAGCTTTGACCTTATGAAACACAAAGCATCCTTCCTGGGACTGTAGCATTAGCATTGTTTAGCATCTGTTTACAGGTAGCACTAGCATCAAAACACCTGTTCCCTATTGCTGCTGCTTTTAAATGGAGGTGGGTCAGTTAACCAGATGTACATTTACCAAAATAGCTAGTGAGTTTTTTCTGTTGTAAATCTGAAAAATCATTTTGGAAAACATTTGCTTTTGAGTGTGGAATGGGGTCTTTGTTGCCCCTTCTGACTGTTCCGGAGGACAAACGGCCACTGAAAATAGATATAGATCTTGTGAAACACCAATGTGCTTCAGCTGTCTAATAAGGTAGAGCTGTACATCTACACACATTCTCTTGTAGGCCTACTTGTTGTGAAACCAACTGGTTGCAGCAACATTGCTACAATAAATTGCAGTTGCCTACAGTAAAAACAAGACTTTCTTCTGCTGGGTTTGGCTACATCTCCGCTGAGATTTAAAAGAGTAAATATAGACATCTGGCACTCATAAGTAACACACAAATATGCGAGCACACACAGACACAAGCCGCACGATTTGAATTTCAGAATTGTTGGCAGGCTATTGAACAGACTTCCAATAAGTGCTTATTTTGGTTTAATTCATGCACTGTCATAAAACAGAAAATAAAGCCATTGGACAGAGAAACACAGGCTAAAGTTAAACAATTTTTGATGCAATAAGACATTGTCTACAAGGATACAAGCTGATAATGGGAAAAAATTGACAGGGGACAATGTTTTAAAGAATATAAGCATTGAGAAAAAACCTGGAGAGTCAAGTTTTTGTTGGCAAAAATGAGCCATTTGCTTTGACCCAAAACTTGATTCCTTATCCAGCTGCACTTTAGTTGCTCCTTTTTACAAGAACTCTGAGGAGAAAAAGGATATTGTGTTGAACGAAAAGGTTAGCTGCCACTTTGACAGCACCTTTTGTGATCTAAAATGTGTTTTAAGCCTCAACAAAGGGACCTTCAGCCAGTGTTAACACGCTTTGCTGTGTTCCTGTCGCTCACTTCATCTGACTCAGACAAACCGGGGGGCAGAGCAGACTAGACATAGGGTCAGAAGAGCAGATATTTGCGTCCTCATCCCTCTTTTCATCAGAGAAGGCTTTATTAGCCAAATTGTGTACGGACTACATTACAGGATACAGAAGGGATGCTGTGAAAGTCCTTTTTTTTTTTTTTTTTTACTGCATTTGCTGAATGCCAGTGAGCTACTGCTGCACTCCTCCCCTGGAGGAAGTGGCCATAAATTTCAGTTTTTGTTCTCTTTTCAGCTGTCGGAGGCAGCAAGAAATTGTCAGACAAGGCGGTTCTCGCAAAGGGTTGTTTGCGAAAAACAAGTTTTATGTTACAGAGTGCTTATTCAGTTCCAGTTATTCATTTTTACAACGCCTGCGAAACAATTGTCTGCAGCACAGCACAGCATTAATAGGGAACAAACGCAGGCAGCAGTGCTGCTATAGTTAAGGAACTGATATCAGAGGAGATGTGTGACCGTGAAGGTACATGCTCTGTGATAACATGATAAAGGAGATGTCAGTAGTAATTAAGGTGATTACTGACTACACTGTGCGTGCCCAGAAAGAGACAAGGTCATGCCCTGTGGCTGTATAATGATCAACTACTGACAGACGCAGGATAAAAGCAGGATGTCAAGCGTCCATCATGGCCGCAACGCCGTACAGTGATAACACAGTTTATTTCTGAATGAATGACTGCTACTGCTGCTGCTTCTGTCCTGGTCTGAACTCCAGCATCATGAGTCAGTGTCGGTCCTTCTGTCCTGTGTTCCTGTCACAGTCCCATTTTCAAATCTGCTGACAGGTTCCACGTACGCAGCAAAAACACTCCTTTGTCTCAAACTTGGCAGACATGCAGGACAAACTTTGAGTCCTCCACATCTTTCCAGAGTGTAATCCCTTCAAAGGAGCTTTGATAAGAAGTAAATTACATAATCCTTCCTGACAGACAGAAAATCCAAGTCATAATGGGATCCTTCCCCCAAAAAAATTCAAAGTCAAGTTCCACTTCTTTTCAGTGTAGAAGCATTTTCTCTGTGTGTGCCAGTGTGTGTGCTCGGTGTGTGTATCAGTACAGTGAAATCATCCCACCTGGTATGCTGTTGTAGAGGAACAGATAGCTGTCAAAGTCTCCTTTGGGTTCCTTCCATGAAACAAGAAGTTTGCTCGAGCTCAGCTCTTTGAAACGCAGCCTCCTTGGAGCCGGAACTGAAAAAAAAAAAAAAACAATTAACCACAGCTTCAATAAAGCCAGGGAATGATTAGAAATACATAACATGCTGATGAAAGAAAATAAAATTTTACTTTAAAAAGTAACAGTAAGTCAGAGGTTACGTAAAACCAACACCAAGACCACAAAATCTGCTAATCAAAGTGACTCAAAGAGGAAGTGACTAAACAGATGGACAGAAAGACAGAGAGAAGGCTGAGTGAATTTCAAATTTCAAGTCCCCGCAACCACAAGAGTGACACATAAAGCAGGTCAGTGTGGCATTCAGCTCAGTTTAAATCTGCTTCTGCTCAAAACAGCACGAAAAAGGTTTAAAATGGCAGATGTTCAGATGAAACTATTTCCAGTCAAATTCTCTTCATAAGATTCAAGAAAAGTTGATACATGATTTGAATGATGACTAGAATTTCACACCAGTGCCGATGCATATATCAGATCTATACTGTACAGTGGAGAAATAAATGGTGTGTGGTAGCATCGTCAGGAGCTCACTGTACTCTCCAGCTCTCTGTCAATGAAAAAAATCTGCAGAGGCCTGTTAAAAATGGTGACAGCAGCCACTCTCTGCGTGTTTGTGTATGCAGTCTGTGGCGTCTCACAAACACTTAGACAGCACATTTTTGTCGAATCAAAAAGTGGTAGAGAAACAGAAGAGAATTTGACTGGTTTTAATCTACAAACAGAGACAGACAACCAAAGAGAATAAGAGTGACACAGAAAGAAGGAGAGACCATAATGTAGTATCATAAAATACTACAAATTCACCTCGGATGAGAACAAAAGTCGCTGGCATACACGTTATGTCTGCGACACATATCACCATTTCACCGTTTTGCTATATTGTTCTATGTTAGTTTATGTACAAGGACTTCACGACAGTCTGTTGATTTTAAATGTGTCATCCATAAATCTGATGACACTGCCAGTGTACAGCTTTAGGTGTCTGCACTCTTTAAAAACATGTGTGTTGTACATTTAATGTACAGTAAACTATCATATGGATCATAATGTAGGTGGATTTGCAAAAGATTTTAAAACAGATTTTTTTTTTATTGTTTGTTTTTGTTTTGTAACAAAAAATAATTTTATTTGAGTATTTTCAAACTCTCCAGAACATCTGAGAAGGAAATATTATGGTTGTTATTCTAATACAATTATTTGGCAGCTTTAGTAACTAGTTACTTTACAAATTACATTTGCTATAAATTAAAGTACCCAACAATACAAACAAATGATTAGTTGACTATTCAAACAGTTGATTTACAGATAATTAATGGGCATCTATCTAAGTTATTTTTCATGTAAAATGCCAAACATATTGTGGTTCCAGCATCTCAAATATCAAAACCTGCACCATGAAGGTTTCACTTTGGGCTACCTATGTACCAAATGATTAATCAAGAAAATAATCTGAGGCTTTTTTATTGAAATGAATCAATAATTGATAATTAATGCATCAGTAATAATAATCAATTGATATATAACATTCACTCAGATGTGAGTTTTCTGCAGTGGGCACTTTTTACATGTTTAAGTAAATGTTTCCTCATTATACTTAGATACTTTTACTTAAGTAATATTTACATGCAGGATATTTACTTGCAATGGAGGATTTTCACATTGTTTACTTAAATAAAGAATGTGACTACTTTCTCCACCACCACATCTCATTCACAGAAAGTGGAGAACCAGAGTAAAAATCTGTGCTTGAAGCGCCAAGGGAATAATGATAATGAAGTATAATTAGAAATGTATGAGAATCCCTTTAACCTTGAAGAACCTCAGACCTGAACTACTGACTCAAACTAGTGATCCTTCAGTCTAGATACACAACTATAGTAATGAGTGTGGACATGTAAAGACTGTACATCAGGCACTAAGGAGAAAGCATCTACAGAAAAAATAGGTGATATGATGTTGACAAACCTGAGGTGTAGTTTGCAGGATTTTCACTCGCTGATGAGAACAGACATCCATCTTTCTCAATCGAAAATCCCATTCAGTCCGAAAGGTGAAGGAACTGTATATTCTGAATTGTTTTCTTTTATTGTAGGTGGAAAAGTCAGAACTGTGGTGCTCAGCTCGGTTGATTACCAGTTTGTTTGTTTGTTTGTGACAATATTTCTTTTTACATAGGGCAAAAAGAATCAAAATTTAAGTCAAGCTGGGTCACATTTTTTTAAAATAAACCATTTAGTCTGTATTTAGTATGAAGAATACACTAGTATGTTTATTATACCTGAAGCACCGTATATGATTGAATTAGCCATGACTTTCCTGTCAAACATCCCTAAAATTTTAGTCATGGTATTACCTCAGAGGTTAATGTCATGTCCCAACTTTTATTGAAGCCAAAAAATAAAAAAATAAAGAGAGAGAGAGAGAGAGAGAGAGAGAGAGAGAGAAACAGAATCCAGTTTCAAGTTGTCAAACGAGGACAACTTCTTGAACTTCTCATCACCGGACCATCTGATGCTGTTTGATCGTTCTGAAGAGACGCAGCGCAGCACCTCACAGTTTTCCATTTTGCTCACTCCTTTTCTTAAGTAATCACACGGCACCTATCAAATACTCAAAATGCATAGGACGAAACGGTATAATTACACCACACAATAAGAATCTATGAATAATTTAAGTCGGTGATAGAGCTGGGTAGATTATTACTCTGGTATCACTGAGTGTGTGCTTGATAGTACGTGAATTGAGTTGGCGGACGGGGTACTAATAACCCGGTGAAAATTGCCTTGAATGCCTTGATCTTTGCTTTGCATGTCAATGAACACACACACACACACATACACACACTGATTTATAATAAAAAACTTATGTAAAAATGAATGGGCCAACTATGACTCTCTAATGCTGTGAATTCATGTCAGGGTCTATATGTTGGAGGCATTTCCAGAGACGGCAACTATGATTAATGAATATGGACATAATAGCTCCAATATCTGCGGATGCTGACAGAACATGAGGGTCTCGGATATAAATTACCTTTCACAAACCGCCACGTCTGTTCTTGTTTACCACCGTGCAGCCATAAATATCATCCAAGAGCTCCACATTTCACACACACTCTCTCTCTCTGAATCTAAGTGCCAAGATGCTTTTGTGAAACACATTAGATATCCACTCTCTGTATCTCACAATAAAATACTTAGTGCTGTAGAAAGCCTGGCAAGTTAACTTAAACTCTCCCCTTAACTTACATAGCTTATATCCACGTATAGCACAACAGTATATCACACAAACCACACATTTATCTCAAAGAGTTACACTGCTGGAGTCAGCGAGACCCCAACAGCTCCTTGCTTAAGCTTCTTGCCAGGTAGTAAATGCAGCTCCAGCCATTTGGCAGAACTTTCGCGACTACTGCTTAGCAACAACTTTTAGATCCAGTAAATAGTCTGAGTCACTGAAGCCTCGGTGAAAAAATTACAAGCCCAGAGCGCCAGAAAATTATAGAAATCCTTTCTAAAATGATATTTAACACGTCCTCTCCTCATGCAGCTGAACCTTAATTCAAATACTTCACTAATTTGAAGGAGGAACTTGAGTAATCTCCTGACTCTGTGGGGGCTGTGAACTAGAAAAGTCTTTTAACTGGCACCCCAGTATGGACTGGAATTATCTGGGTTAAAGTGATTCGAGCGCAGCTTGACGCCCCAGTTTGAGAAGGGATGCCTCTTCTCAGGATTAGCAGCGGTGAAAGCTAGCAGGAACTCCTGATAGATGAGTGAGTGCTCGCTGCCCAGTCCTCTGCTTCACTTCATCTCCTCTCTCCATCCCTCCCCTCGTCCCTTGTCTCTGGTTGAACTTCTTCTGCAAGATTCTTCTTCTGATCTCCTGATTTTGGCTCCTGACCACAGCGCACTTTTCCTTCTTTCTTTGCTCAACGATCTCTCAAATTCAACCCCCATTCAACACTCTCTCTTTTTTTTTTTTCTTTTTTTTAAATCTGTTACGCTTTCATGTCTTCCCTGAGCTTTCTGGCTTTCCTCAATCGTTCTTTTCATTGCCAGTTGCCTCTATCCTTCCCTCTCTATCCCCTCCTCACCTCTGCTTAACCCCCTCTCCCTCATTCCCATCATCTTTCTCTTTCCCTCATCTCCTTCTTTCCATCCATTTTCTCCTCCTATTGTCTCCTCTTCTCCTCTTTTTCAACATTCTTCACCCCTCTCCCTGTCCTGTCTTTCCCCTCATCTTCTCTCCTATTCCTCCTTCCCCTTCACCCCCCCCCTCCCCGTTTTAATTCCTTGTTTTCCTCCTCCTCCCTCCAGATTAGCCCAATGCCGACTCCACTGTGAGTATATTCAGGCTACAGTAGCTTCACTAATACTAAGGATTTATGGATGACAACTGCTCGGTTGCACTGTCACCACAAAATAGCTACCGTACTGTACACGAGGGAGATGAGGGAAGTGTGTATGAGTGCGTGTGTGAGTGTGTTAGGTGCCTATTCAGCAGCACGTGCCGTTTGATGTGGTCGGCGTCTCGTCGCTACAAGAACTACTCTGCTCACCGAGATAGCACTTAACCCAAATCCACTCTTTTTTCTTTCCACCTCTCCACTCTTTTTATCCTCTGCTGCTCTCATGGAACTCTCTCTCTCTCTCTCTCTCTTTTTATCACGTCTCTTCCCCTTATCCTTGGATTTAAACTCTCTTCTCCCTCTCCTCCTCTTCCCTTGTCTTCACTTCTGCTCTTTTATCCCATCTCCTCCTCTGCTGCACCCCTTCACTCCAGTCCTTTAGTGGCTTAACGCCTTTTTCTGTTTTTTTATCGCTTTACCTGTGTAAGTGATGCCTTTTTTTATTCCCTCAGCACTTATCTCTCTGCTGCATTGTGCGTGCACGCCAAGTGTGTGTGTGTGTGTGTGTGTGAAATCTCTCTTAAGGAATATTAAGAGTCTACTGGATGATCCCTCCTCATGTGCAGTCGAAAGCCATAATATTCTGCATGCTCGCCAACCACCAGTGAAAAAAATATTACCATAAAAACCCCAACTGGGTTAAATCTGCAGGAGATGATTGACATCAAACAAGAATGAAATATTAAATACCAGAGTCTGCTATTCTAATACACAGTGTTTCAAGGTCTAGGTCAGTGCTAATATAGTGGCGAGTCATTACAGTTTGTATTCAAAGGACAATTCCAGTAATTGGGTCTTATTTCTGCAGTGATGTCCACCACTATTATTATTAATAATAGCATTATACTCACCAAGTTAAACAAGAATTAAATACATTATTTAAAGTCTAGTCTCTCGTTTTCAACAGCAACATCGTTTCAACAAAGTCAAACACAATCAGATGATCAGACCAGTTTTGAACAAATCCAGAGATTAGTCAGACTTTTCAGAAGAGGAGAGTAAAACTATTACCCAAACTGTTGTAAATATCCACTTTAACTTATACTTGACTATACTTACTGTAGTTGTACTTACAGACAACTTAATCCTCTGGTGAAATAGGAGATTATCAGCAACATTTTTGGAGGACTCAGTTTTAGTTTTACCTACAAATAATGTGGTATACATAATCTGGTTAAACATTGGGGTTGTTTATGATCAGTCTTTCTCCTGTCCCCATTGGATTTCATTGGCCAAGTAAAAATAATAGCCAAGTCTACGAAATTAAGCTCCAAGTAACAAAACATAATTATGCTTTAAATCATCAACAGGGTCAAAATTCAATATATATAACACTCAGAATGTGCAATGTGTAAATATGCAATTATATATGAACAAAATGTACATTTATTTTCAGCTTAGTTCACAAAAGTTCCAAGGTAAATTTCATCTTAAACAAGTGATATTTTCTAACCACTAAGGCAGATTTTCTCAGTTATTTCAAGAGAACCAGGACCCAGAAAGCCCATTCACAGCCTTGTACTACTACAATATCTGCTCAACCCTGTATCACCTCAGGCTCTGCACAATGTTCTACACTGTGATTTTGGGAAGCGTGTCACACTGCAACTACTTTACCTTGCACTCAGTATTCCTGCCTACACTGTGGCATCCATTCCACATGCAGTCATTGTGTTCCTGTGCCAACCCTTCCAAAACCTTCAAAAATCATTTTCAGAAATCATCATCAGCTCATGTTCCCATTAATTAGACTTAATTTTGTTTATTTACAATCACAGAACATTATCTGCACGCTCCGACAATAACGAGAGGGCAAAATTAGAGAGCCTCCTGCGCATCACGTCTCCAACGATTCAATGCTCCATTTAGTCCAAAGTGGCTGATGATTATGACAAGCTGGATTACCGTCAACAAATGGCAGCAGGGTGGCGAGGTGACGGCAGTCGAGGTTTGGATAATTTAGCCGTTTTTAAATTCAAAACAGGTTGTTCCATCTCATCCTCTCTTCTGTTTATGAATAAATGATTTCTCATCATTGGCTCCTCTCCCTGTTCATTATAACTGAAATCACCGGCCAACACTTTCACTCATACTAATTCACCAGGCTGCCGTCTGACCACACAAGCACACACAAACACAAACACACACACGTGTAGCTGGACACACATGCACATGTACACACACAAACACAAAAAGGGCAATATCTTTGGAAATGTGCTCTCGAGCACATAATCTGCTGTGATCTGTCCCGAAGCACGGTATTGACCCCGGCTGTCAGCCAATCAAGAAAATCAATTACAATAATTAACTATGCACACGGCAAGCACACACATACACACACACACAGGACTACTCACAGACATTTTCCAACTTTACAATGAGTCATCCAGGGAACAGGACTGAATCTAAGTGGGAAAAAATGCTTGATTAAAAGTGAAGCGTCACACTTATTCTTTTTTTCCTGACAATGAGGTGAAAGTTCAAATGTAACTGTGGCAAACATCCACCATCTGGCATCTTTCCTCCATCTATCCTCCTTCTGTCACTGCTGCATTGGAAACAACAATACAAAGTGCCAGGTCACTGCTCGCACCCTCTGAGGACTGAACAGAGAACAAAATCTACATTTCCCTTTTCACTGCTTTTTTAAGGCCAAAGTAACAGTCAGTGAAAGGAAAAAAAAACACAACAACAATCCTCTGTGCTGTACACTGCTCAATTTCTGCAGTGAGAAAAGTATCAGAGCCATTCCCACAGGCCAGATAAATGAAGAAAGTGTCTGGTGTAGCTGAAGTTTTGTCCAAATCCTGTGTCCTAAGAAATAGATTCATCAAAAACAACACGATGTATCGCCATGAAATTTTGTAAAGACATTCATGCTCCCTTCAGGATTAATCCCACTAAATTATAATCAACTGACTTTTCGTACTTAATGAACTTATATACATAACTATTGCAACAACTATTGAAGGATTTGCCTTCAAATTTTGTGCAGACATCCACTGTCCCCAGAAGATAAATCCTAATGTTTTTGGTAATCACCTGACTTTTTATCCAGTGCCTCCTTGAGAAATCTTGACAACTATTCGATAGATGGCTGTGACAGATATTCATGGTCCCTGGGGGACAAATTCAAATAGCTTTGTTGATCTCCTGACTTTTCTTTTGGCATCATCATCAGGTTGAAATTTTAATTTGTCCAGTACAACTTTCTCTTTCATGGTGTGTGCACAGAAACTTGCAACTGTACTAACTTGCACTTGCACTAATGACACTCCCCTCAGCCTCTGCTGCCAAACCATGATGGTGAACCTGGCAAATTGTTACCATAAGCAAAGACTGTTGTTGCAAAAAATGAAAACGTAATTCCTACCTTAAAGTAGTTGACTTTTGACTTAACGACACTTGCAACAGTAAATTCAAAAAAATGTAGCCTACTAAGGCAATGCAAGTGTCAACTACATTTACTTCTCAACATATTTAGCAAAGTGAATTTGTGTATATAAACATATATTTTGTAGGGGACAATGTTGCAGACCGTCAAGTTAAATTTGCAGTGTTCTGCACTTCCACTGTAATTTTGGTGGTTTCACAAAATTTCACTTCAGATGTTACAGTAAAACTTCTTTGAAAGCAAATTTGTCACAGCTGACCTCTGAAAAACAATTTATGCACTACAATAAAATAATAATTATTTTTAATTAATTAATTAATAATAATAATTTCCTGAATATGACGTAATGTCAAGTCAAGTCAAATTTTATTTATATAGCGCCAATTCACAACAGAAGTTATCTCGAGGCACTGTACATATAGAGCAGGTCTAGACCGTACTCTTTATCTTATAAAATTTACAGAGAAAAACCCAACAGATCCCACCATGAGCAAGCACTAGGCGACTGTGGCAAGGAAAAACTTCCTTTTAAGAGGCAGAAACCTCGAGCAGAACCGGACAAATGCACGGATGGAGGAACAATCTTCAACTTAAAACACCTTAAACGGCTTGTTTGGTTTAAATTCTAGATTTGCTTCATTTCTTGCAGAGAGGAACTCACCCACTCTGTGGAAGTGGGAGTTCCTGACGATATCCAGACATTTGTGTTGTATATACAAACATCCTCCATGGGTAGAACACACACTAATCCTTAAGCTCAAATCCCCCTCTGACCAGATGTTGCAGCTTACAGGGACAGACCGGGCAAAAATTAATGGCTATCACATGCTCCCTAATGAAGGGACTGAGCAGGGCATGCTCCCATAGTGTCTGGGAGGTCGTCCATATTCTGCTGTGATTCACTGGGATCAAATCCCAGCCTAATTTATGCCGTCACGCTTCTGTCTCACCTCTCCGCTCTGTCTGCCGGCAATGACAAACATGACCTACAGAACCGCTAATGAAAACTGGAATAAAAACGTCTTAGAGGAAAAGAGAAGGAGGGAAACTGAGATGAGAAAAATAACTGAAGAGAAACAGAGCAAGAAGGATGAAGGGAGAGAATGCAGAAGAAAGAGAGGGGGAAGAGCAAAGAGAGAGAATGAAAAGAGGGTAGAAGTAAAGGAGGAATATAGAAAATCCTACTTTCATTTCAAGGCAATCAATAAAAAAAACAAAAAGCAGCTTCGTGACTTAAAGCAAAATGGATCTGAAACAAAAACTATCCTTTAAAAGATCACTGTAATAAAATGAATTCTTTTTAGGGTGGAACTCTTCTTTTAATTTAGTTGTAAAAACAGATCGATAAAGGGCCCGTGTCATGTGTGGATTATTGATTTTAAACAACCTCAGAGAGAAAAATAATCTTTATTTGATTTCTCTGTGTAGTGTTCCTTTAACCGAGACCTGCCGCTTCCCTGCTCCTCTAACTCCACATCCTGGAAGGAATGTGAGCTACACACACACATACACACATACACACACACAAAGCAGGGTCAGCTAAATGTTTAAGTGTCCCTTGGGGTCATTTTCATATGATCTCCATCCAGATAACCACAGTAAGTCTGACCCTCTGCACTTCATAGGCTGCCAATAGCAGACACACTCTCCCATGAACTCATGCAGAACACACAAACGTAACTACACACACACACACACACACACACACACACACACACATACATACGCTACAGTCATAGGATTCAGAAAAAGAGCTCTTGGATCCATTTTGTTGAAATGAGCTTAACGTTCTCAGTCAAAAATAGGAGTCAAAATAATAACATTCAGGATCTATCGCCTAAACCACCTGAACCTGAACCCCTGGTCCTGATGAGAATAGATTAGCGGGTGGTTTGGCTTTAAGTCAGAAGCCAATAAAGTTACTGCATTAAAAGATATTAGAGGAGATGAGGAGTGTGTCAGAACATCTGAGTCTCATCTAGATAAAAACACACATCTGTTACATCTTAACACATGTTATGCCAATATAGCCACATAATGACATATTAACATACAATATGTTCAACTGGAACTCAAATGTGTGTTTCTTTTTGACACCGGTGACCAAAAAAACATTCCACGAAACAGACAGCAGCCCACTTTTTAATGAGACTCAGTTTGATTAAATCAGGTTTGCTGAGGTGAGGTTGATTGCGAAGCACACTGGAGCGTTATATATTGTGCAGCACATTGCGCAGCAAATCATCACAGCTTGAAGCGCACCGTTACAACACATTACAACACATTTATTAAAACCCCGCTGAAGCGTGGCAGCACTGGCAGCGGGGGTTGCCAGCGTTGCCATGCTGCCACAGTGAAATGGCATAATGATATGGAGGTGATATGATCACGGGCGTGATGTAATCTGATTGGAGAAGACAGAGGAGGGATGTGGAAATGGGGGTGAAGACTTAGGGGAGGTCAGGTGAGGGAAGGGAGACAGATATAGAGATAGAGGAGGCCAGAGAGGTGAGGCTTCAGGGGAGAAAGGGGAGAGGAGCGATGAAGGGGACAGATGGGAGGAGAGTGAAAGGCCAAGGTGTGAACTGGATGAAGACCTTAAGGCAAAGAAAAGTTGGATGGGGTGGATAAGGGGAACAGGAGCTTGCTGAGAGAGAGGGGGATGAGAGGAGGAGGGGATAGAAATGGAACAGGGGGGTGACAAGCAGAGAGAAGAGAGAGAAAAGATTGGAGAAGAGGAAAAAGTACTTACCTTGACTCTGTGCCTTACTGGGGAAACTGGAAACTATGGCCAGTGACACCAGCGGAGCCCACAAACACCACCTCATCTGCCCTGTTGACAACATCCTCACAACCAGCCTAGACCTGCGCAGAGAGGAAAGATCACGCTGAGAAAATGAAAAGCGAAAAATGTGAGAAAGAAAGGCGGGGAAACACAGAAAGAAAGGGGGGTTTCAGTGACAGAAACACCAGGAATGCCATTCAGCTGCAGCACCAGAGAGGCTCTGTGGGTCAAGAGGACCCACCTTGCCCACATGAGCCCACAGGCACTGATCTGGAATCAGTTACTCCTGTCTACCATCCACTTTGATACAATTACAAAGCAGTAGCCCAACAGTCTAGACTGACCGCAGAGCAGCGGGCGAGCGTCCTGCCTACGCAGAACAGGCGAAACAGTGGGGGACTTTGTTTGAGGGAGAAGAGAAGAGAAGAGAAGAGAAGAGAAGAGAAGAGAAGAAGGATGGAGGACAGACAGAGTGACAGACAAAGAGGGAGAGAGAAGTTTGATTGACAACCCCAGAGAGGGAACATTTCACGAGTGCCATTGTCGGACAACAAGAGCAAACACAACAGCTCCTCTCTTCCTCCTCCTCTCCTCTCCCCTATCTCATCTCCTACTCTCACCCCTCACTTCTTGTCCTCTGCACCCTCTTCTCCTCCACATTGCCTCCCTCTCTTCCTCTCCTGACCCTCTCCTCCACCTCTCCACCTCCTCCTCTCTCCAGTCTCCCACTCATTATCACACACAGTGGACGGGCACAGACATCTTATCACTCCTCTCCTGGGGAAACACACACACTCTCTCTCTCTCACAGACACACACACACCTTGCTGAGAGTCCTATGAATAAAACAGCATGTGCAACAAAAGTTGTTTCAAGATTGAGTCTTTCTCTTGATGTGGAGGTAACCCGGTGGCATTGGAAGAACATGCAGCTCCTTCAATTCAGACAGTGTCAAAAGGCCAGGAAAATGGCAGTGCATATTAATAAGTATAAAATACTCCATAAAATAGGATTGATTTTTTTTTTCTCATACATCATCCTCAGGACATGAAGATGGGAAATGACCAGGATTAGAAGGAGATTATCATCTCTCTTAGTCTCTCTAACAAACAACGGAGTTAATCTGACTAAACTGAGATTATTATAATTACACTTCTCTCTCCACTCACTGATATAACAAAAGTCAGATTGAGACAAAAGTTTCTCCTCTCTTCAGTTTGCGTAATTTCTTGTTTGTAACAATCCAAAGGGCAAACTTTGCAACCAGTTAATGGGTTAATGAAAACCAGGGTTAAGGCGACGCCCTCGTTAAAACTAAGCAGTCTGTACACACTGGACGCGCACGCGTTTCAGGGCTATTTCTGGAATATAGTTTTGCGCACACTCAAATGCAATTAATTACAGAACAAGACCGCAGACGACTCTGGCGCGCGCGTACCATCCAAGACTGTGTTTTAAACCGACCGCATTTTAAAAAGGCTGAGGGAAAAGACATGTAATACTTCTCTTATGCTGGGAAAAACATCTTTAGTCCAATAAAAATCAACAATTTATTTTTTTAATTTCTGAACGATTTCTTCCACCTGCTTGTGAAACTGCACAAGTTTGATTGAACGACCGCAGCCGATATTTATACTCGGTGTTAATTTCAAAGTGGTGCTGACTGGTTTTTAATCTAGTTTTCAAGCCAGATTTGGGTCAAACTATCAGATTGATTCAAATGTTGATTCAAATGAACTCGTTGCGTTCAAACACTCCAGCGCCGCACACCTGAGACCGACTCACTCAGACACACGCACTGTGGATGAAATCGCCTTTCATACCTCTCCAGTCATCAATTCAAAGCGTCCTCTTTTTTTTTTTATCCCCAAAGGAAATCCTCTGAATACCAGAAAGACTGCTGCCGCTTCTGTTGTTGCCTCCCAAAGGGTCCTTCTTCCTTCTCACTCTTTCCTCTCCCCTCTCTCTTTCTTTCTCTCACTCCCTCTCTCCGGATACAATTCGGTCAGTCCGGAGTGGGTGTTTCTCTCCTCGTTATTCAGCCATCCCTCCCTCCAGCTATTCCTCCCTGTCCCAACCCTTTCCTTCTTCGCCCCGGTACATCTCAGGGAGAGAGAGAGAGAGAGAGAGAGAGAGAGAGAGAGAGAGAGAGAGAGAGAGAGATGTAAAAACGCGACCCAGTGCCGCTGCGCAAAAACCTCCGCTGCCAACCTGCAGGTTTCAATTCGGCTCCAGCCCCTCGGGGCCCTTTCTATGCACCTCCGTGATCAGGGACTTAGGGAGACATATCCGGAATCTGTGACTTTAAAGAAGCCACATGATCATTGTCGAAACTCGCTTTTTTATGTGTTTGATTTGTAGAGAGAGAGAGAGAGAGAGAGAGAGAGAGAGAGAGAGACAGAGAGAGAGAGAAAAGTGCGTCTGAGAATGGCTCTGTGCGCTCGGAGCAGGTGCCTGGCCGTGCCCCGCTGCGCTGCCAGCTTTAATGTTAAAGGCACAATGACACACGTTTTCACCTCAGCTCAAAGTTGGAGGACACAAAAGAAACAATCGGACTATAGTTATAAAGCCACATGGAACATTTCAAGTTCACGGTTTCTCTCAGTTGCAAAAAATGTCCATAAATATCCAAATAAGTCATTTTTGAACAGTTTCTTTCCGACTGGGAACTTGCTGATGGAAGCCATAATGGCAACAGATCACTTTAAATGTTTCCAAAACAAAACCACTAATCCTCTAGCCTACCATTTTTCAATGAAGTGATCTTGAAATAAGACAGATAAATTCACTAATTGAGCGTTTTACCTGGTTCTCAAGACAAAAAAATCATTTAACCCAAATGTCAGATTTAGAAAATCTGATTGGAGACCAATTTTTTGTGTGGACATGGACATGGGAAAATGTTATTCTTCTTAAGCTGAGACTGGTTGCTGGAACTCTGGGTGATTAGTGACTGCACGTTGTTTATTTGGTGATGTCTGTCTAGTATTTAGGATGGTGTTTTCAGCATGTATGTTGCAAGCTCTAAATAATTGAAACCAGGGGTTTTATGGCAATTAAGATGATATTTTTAAATCAGTAGTTTAAAAATACCAGCTTGATTGATATCACCTCTGTGTTTGTCTCTTATATTTGAAGTTAAAGTCAGGAGGCCATTAGCTTAGCTTAGCATTAAGACTGAAAACAAGGGGAAACAGCTAGCCTGGCTTTACTAAAAGTAAAACAAACATCAGTCTACCAGCACTTTGTTTCATCTGTACAAAAAAAAAACAAACAAAAAAAAAAAACAAGCAACCAAACAAACAAAACCACAATATGTTGTGGTAAGTGAGCCAAGCTAGTCACTTCCCCCATTTTCTATTCCTTATTTTACACTGACCTAGCCATGGCCTGGCTATAGTGTCATCTTTAATGAACAGACATAAGAGCTGTATCAATCCTTGTATCTCTCAGCAACATTTTCTTTCTTCAAAATAACAAACGTTTCCTTTATTCTAGACTTGAATGAGCATCTCAATTGATTGGTCAACACCAGCACTTTCTACTCGCAGGCTGAGGAAAGAGACATGAGTGCACTTTGTAATGCTGTTTATACACTCAGCCCCTTTGCTGTTGAAAAGACTCTGTGACTTGCCCTGAGGGGGGAGGAATGGGAGTCATGAGAAACAGAGGCTAGTGAAATGTGCCAGTGGCTGGCTGAGTTGAAACGGCGAATAGCTACACTCCAGGTGTGTCCCTGGGGCACTACACACACGCACATGCACACACACACACACACACACACACACACACACACACACACACATGCCTTAGCTAAACAACTGTCCAGATGCCATAAACACTATAATCAAGAGGATAAGGATTCTCCATCCTCCTCCCTCCTTCCTCCTCTTTTTTTCCTTCAGCCTCTTCCCTTCCTGTCCTTCTGTCATCTTCTTTCCCCTTCATCTGTTGCCTGTTTGCAACAGACCACACACAAAACAAATACACCACATGCAGACACCACTACATACAGTGCATGGCTGGATGTTATGACTTACATCAGGAAAAACGATCAGGTCAATATAATACAGTGCAATCATATTTTTATACATCAGTTCAGTCATTTCCTTTCTCACTGTGTCTTTCTCCTGATATGTCTGTCCTGTTTGATTAGAGTAGTCTTTAGTTGTGCAGCTATTGTCAGCTTTTTCAACATTTATTAAAAACTGCAATGTGAGTAAATTTTGGTGAGTGAAAGATTCATAAAAACTGAATTTGATAAATTCAATTTGCTACCCAGACCTATACATAATTTAATATTAGGCCTGAGCTGCACCACCATGCTGCAGTTGTCTCCAGACATCATTTCTAACATCAGCCTTTCTTTTCTTTTCAGCCATGGTGGCAGTGTGGACGCCAACGTCACTCACTCAGTCCATCACTTTGGTCCAGACTGAAACATCTCAACAACGACATGGACTGCCAGACAGTCATGCTTCTCAGACAATGAAGCCAAATGACTTTGGTGATCCCTTGACTTTTTCTGGAGTCTTTTTTTTGTGAACTATTTGTAAAACTATTGGGTGGGTTGTCATGAAATTTGGTATAGATAATCCTGAGGTGCCTTAGGGATATATCCTGATGACTTTGGTGACCCCCTGACTTTTCCTTCAACACCAGTATGAGGCTTGACATTTGTGGTTTTAAGTCTGCAAGTCAAGTCTGCACATCTATTGGATGACATTTGGTACACACATTCAAGTTACTCCCTTAGGATTAATTTTGATAACTTTGCTGATTTCTGATAACAAAACACCCAACCAAACTAACGACATTCCCATCAGCACAAATGTTTGCATGTTAACACAATAAACTAAGAGGCTGAACATTGGGTAAGCATGTTAACATTTAGCATGAACCACGGCTGTGTCCTGAATACTGTCTACAAAGCCACTAGCATGGCTGTGGACACAGCAGCATTTCAACAGATAAAATGACAGATCATGGCTGTTACTCACCTAGATTCACCTGGTCAAATCACAAGGAAAGAACTTGAAGTCTGAATATTCTACACACCACATCTGGGAAAATAAATACTCAAATGACTAAATAAATAGCAGGCATGGCAATGTATCATTCTGGGAACAAACCAATAAGCTCAGCTAATTGTGCGCACTGGAAAAAGGTAAAGTTGGAGTGTGCATGGCTGAAACTGCTGGTTTCATCAGGGATAATGTGTTTGATCATTTTTGGTTTTGTATTCAGAGTCCCTGCAGTCCCAAGTGGATTATGATTGACAGCTGCTCTCTAAGGACTCACAGGCCAACAGACCTAAAGACCTGCCCGGTGAATGAACCATGGTGTTGTCCCACCTTGCATGTCCGTTTTTCATTATTTTCTCTTTTTTTGCCATCTACTCATTTCCCTTGATGTCCTCTCTCTGTTATGCTCTTTATCTGTTCCATTTTATTATTTTATTCCCTCTCTCTTCTCCCTGTTGTTCTCTCCCTCTTTCTCTCCTTTTCACCCTACTCCTAATCTGTTCATCCTCCTTCTGTCTACCTGTCCATCCCAACTGTGGCTCTGTTGAATAAATGCATCAGTCACATGGAGGAGTTGATCCACAGGTCATTTAGCTCAGCGCCATATGGTCCAACTGTGAGGCTTCATAAAGTTTTTAAAGTCACTGCACTGCAACAAATGTCTGTTTATTGCAGGTTCTCTCTCTAGTGAAGCAAATACATCAGATCTATGCACAAAACTCTGCTCAGACATCTTGATTCCTGACTTGCAAGTCTGCATACAAGCTTGTAAAAGTTTGATAGTAGGGGTACGTACGTAATACATCTCAGGAGTCAGAAAAATGTGTGCAGTTTAGATCAGCTGTCTGTATATGTGTGTGTGTGTGTGTGTGTGTGTGTGTGTGTGTGTGTGTGCATGTGGGTGATATGTGACAGATTTCACATTTGTAAAACCTGGATGGTACAGCAATGGAAGACTTAGTGGCGAGACAGTATGGATAAAAAGTAAAAACTTTGACAGCCAATTATACTCAGTCTGACACTGAGAAGGTTTAGGGAAGTGTTATCCACACAAAACACAATTTCTTTTTCTTCTTCTCCTTTTTTAATGAAACTGTATGCACATAATTTTTTACAGATTTTTTTTTCTTACATTGCTTTTCCTCTGAGACAACTGAGCATATAATTGTTGTTTTCCTGGTTTTGGTGACATCTTTGGTGATAAGAGGCCTTTTCACCAGTATTTAATACTCCCTGTTTGCACTGGACCAACATATTGTAATAATAAAAATGATCAAACTCCACCACACCCTCTTGAATTTCCTCTACCTTCCTATAATTATTACAAACAAGCCGCCATTGTTGCCTTGACAAACATGGAAAGCATAGTTTCCTGTGTAGCAGAGGATTTTTCTCCCAGGAAACAGGAACCCCCTCACTGGTATTTATAAGAGCACACGTTTACGCTTGAAGTGGGTGAGAGATGACTGTTTATTGCAAGGCATCAATCAGCAAGAGGTGGAGAGTAGCGAAACTGTTATTAATATGAAAAAGCGTAAAATGTAAAGTAAAACTAAATGTAGCAGAAAAAACTGCAACCTCGTGCAGTTTCAGAAACTGCAGCTTTTAATAATATGAGTGTTACTTTTTTATTTGATTCTGCTCATAGAGTCACACACACACACACACACACACTCGCAGATACTCACAACCCACACACACAGTGACAAAGTCTGCAGTAAGCAAACACACTTAATATTACATTTAAACAAAGACCTCCCCCACTTTTCCTTCTGTTCTCCTTTCACAAACACACATGCACACGCACGCACACACCTGAAGCCCCCTGCCCTACATTTTTTAAGACACAGAGATGACCCGAGGCATGGAGCTTAGCACTCTGACACATTGACAGACAGCCCAGATCACTGTGTCACTCACACACACAAAGAGTTGTATTTAAAACTAGCAGAAGAAACATGGTTTGTTTGTCTTATAGGCTCAAGCAAAAGATCTGGACAAGTTCAAATAGAACTGACAGATGCAAGGGTGAGCATGGTGAACTGGGATGCACGAACAAACACCTCATGCTCTGAATTTCAACCTTTTTTTCTGCTGGACACACACACACACACACACACACACACACACAACCTCTGCTCTTGAGCTCTGTCTTAATAACAAGCAGCAGGTTAATATGAGGGCAGCGGTGGACTGAAGTGACCGCAGCCTACTGATTAGTCCAACTAGTCGCTCGTCAATTATTAGAGAGCTTGTCATCTGGTACCAGGCCTGCCGTTCCCAGAGCGCCGCTAACCCGACAGCTCTTAAGGTCATGGTACATTATTCTCATGGTGGGACACGTGGATGGAGGTGATTTACTCATGAAAATACTGTTATTTATTTGAAGACTCACTCTAGACCACAGGCAGCCATTATACTACTAACTCCAAAAGGTATCTTTGACATGCACAATATGTTCATTAGAGCAGCCCACAGGTTGCACACAGTGAGGATTTTTTGGCCTTGCCAGTGACATGCTCGAGTGAAATATCTCAACAACTATTGGATGAACTTCCATGAACATTTGTACTCACATTCACGGTCCACAGAGGACGAATCTTACCAACAAATCCTACCTACCAACCAATGATCCTCCTGACTTTTACTCTAGCGACACACCCTGGTGACATTTGTTGTTTTAACGGAAACGCAATGATAACTATTGAATAGATTGCTATGACAGTTTGCACACACATTTATGCTCCCTCAGGATCAATCATAACAGGTCATCCCTTAACCTTTCATCTAACACCATCATCGGTTCAATTTTTTATTTGTCCAGTACTGCAACTAAGGACAGTCCCATCAGCCTCAGCTGCACCTTGTGTTTAGCATTATCATATGTTAGCATGCTAACACATCAAAATGAGATGGTATTAATGTTTAGCAGGTATAATACCTGCTAAACATTAATACATTGTGCACATGTTAGCTTTCAGCTCAAATCATCCCTGTGTCTAAGTGCAGACTAACAAAGCTGCTAGCATGGTTGTACACTGTTAGTCCTTTTCTAATCTTAAATTGTCCATTCATCTACACCTTGAAGCCATGCTCCAATAAGCAATATGGAAAAAAACAAGGGCGCAGAGAAAAATCACTGCATATCCAAAGAAGCAAAAGTAAGAGAAGTAAATTAGACTTCCCTCACTGCATCCTAACCATGTCCTGAAAATAGCTTTCCCATTACCGATACGGTATCAAGTGTATTCATTCTTCCAGTTCCACCAGTTTTAGTTAGTAAAATAAGTTTTTGAAAAGGAAATGCTAGTTGAACAAAGGTGACTTCCAGCCAGAGTGGCTGGCCAAATTCACTGAGCTGGCAGCCACAGTCCAAGAAGCATTTGGCAGGTGGCTAACATTTCTGCTTGCTGTGACTTGTCCTGAGCTCCTCGCCTGCAGGGAGGGAAGTGGAGGACAGGAGACAATTCACTTGAAAACGCTGTAATCACGCCTCAAAGGCATTTAGACCGTCAACCTGAGTAAGCACTGAAACATTCCTTTTCTCCAGCTGTGTAAGTCTTTTCTTTTCTGGGTAAGGCCTCCTTGTTTGCCACATGTGATAACACAGCTCACCTTTATTTAATCAAGCCAGTTATTGGCACTCTGTGTCAAAAAGCTAATTAAACTCCAAAGAATATTGTGTTCCAGTGAACATTATTATGTTTCTCTGGTATTTCATTATTCGCTCTGTCATAATGTTAAGTATGACACTCTAAATGTGTGTCATTTAGTGGTTACTATGTGGTTTCTTTTGAGAGGGGACTTTTTTGGGGGGCAGATTTTTTTATCCTTGGAGGCAATTGTAGATCTACTATAAGCAGGGGATATTAACAAAGGGTAAAAAGTAAAAATAAAAAGTAAAAAGTAAAAAGTAATGTTCACACCTATGAAGTAGGTACAAAGTTCGTACTATGTCACATCTATGTCAAAATTTCTCCTGAAACAAACTGAAGAGGACCTTCTTGAGCTGAGTGAACTACCATCACACGTGATCATAATCAAGGAAAGAGTGATGTGACGAGTAGAGTGAGGATAGAAATGAGCGAAACATTGTGTTTTTCCTTCTCCTTGTCTAACACTGTGAATAACACCACAGTGCAACTTAACTGCTTTCAACATACCTTATATTTCTCCATAACTCTCTTATTTTGGCTGCTGTCAATGTCATGAGAGATTTTTTTATGTGTATTAATTACTTGATCTTGGCTCATGCCGCCTGCATTGGTGTTGCTTTAATTGGACCAACTGGGCTTTTCAAACCTTAATATGATCTTATAATATATGCCACTTCGTGAACGCTTTCATCCCAGCCTTCTCACAGTGCGTACATTTTTAGTGTGCTGGCCCCAGTTGGAATTGGACTCCCTAACTTTGGCAGTGTGACTGTGATTCTCTATGCACCAAGCTACAGCACGTTGTATCAACACATTACTCTCTAAGGGCCCATGAATAAAACACAATTCGCTAATAAAAATGCTCACAACTCCTCCAGAAAACATCATTACTGTTTGCAACGTATTTGTTCTAACACTGACAACTCTGAATAATTACATTTATAATGAGAAACCTAGGAAAAAACATGTAAAAGCATTGTGTTTCTTTGCACTTATTCTGATACAGAAACACATTTTTATTGGCTGAGTCACATCTCTTTCTTCTTGATCTTTTCCTCAAGAAAAAAAAAAAGTCCAGTTTCAGGTTTTTGTGTGTGTGACAGCTTCTAATTATCGTCTAATGCACCGCACTGTGTACTGAGCCGAAACACACACAGAAGGACTGGTCGGATGGTTGAATGAATGAAGGCGATGTGAAGTTGCTGAGCTAATCATAGAATGTGTGGATGCAAGGACAGATGACTGAATGGACAGATAAGTGGATGAAAGGTAGTGATCGTCTCATCTGATAAGGTCTTTTCCAGTTAGAGTATCTGACCTGAAAGATAAAAGGATGAAAGAGAGAGAAAGAGGGGTAGAAGAGGACACCGACGCCCTTGTTTCCACTGCAAGTGACTGTGAGTGTCACTATAAAATGACAAAACTGTGTGGTGAGGTTCAACATTAATCAACGTTTTGCAGTTCATCTAAATTATGATTAAGTGGTTTATCTGATGATATGGGACAGCATGTAGCAGTTAGCTTGATATTTTACCACTTTTCCCTGTACACCCAGACCCTTGGATTTCCCATAAAGGAATGACAGAAGTGTGTGTGTGTGTGAGAGAGAGATAAGCAATGTCAGTCAAGAGCAAATCTGCAGAGCAATCAGACAGTTCAGAAGATCACCTAGCTATGCAGTTAGAAATATCATCAATGCTGCCAAAAACACTGAAGAGATAATGAGCAAAGAGAACTTTAGAAAAGAAATGAAATAAACAATAATAATAATAATGTCATCCCTGCAAGTATCTTTCATTCTTGTTGACTGTATTCACACTCAGACTTTAAGCAAAACAGAGGTGGAAAGTTTCATCTACATAATCTATTCTGTCCCTCACTAAAATCCATGAAATTGTCCAAAACATGACTGAGATAAGGAACAAAATCAGGATAAATAAAACGATATACATACGGCTTGGAGTGGTATAACACTACCCCCTGCTGGTAGCTTTGTGCTAGTGCATCTAAGAAAAAGAGAAAGGATATTTCAGGCATTTTGTCTCATCTCAGATTTCCCATATAAGATACAACATTTCCACCATCAAGCCATAGGCTGGTGGTTCCCCATCCTTTTGGCTTGAAACCCCTAAAAATAACTTGATGTCTATTTGTGACCCAACATCACAGGTTAAGGTCTGATTGTGGGCATCAGTTTTGAACAGTGTCCACCTCAGACTGGTCTTATTTGAAGGATTTTTAGTCGACCTGAAGATGAAACCACAAACACACAGGAGGATCAGATCAGTTTGTTTATTAAACACTTGATTAACTGTGTTAATACATAAGAACATCAGAATGAGCTTCTATCTGCTTTGTCAAAAACAGACTGTAGTACTGTGAGCTTATATTGTCTTCAAACCCAACATTCAATCTCTGATAGCGGAGAAAGAAAAAAGAAATAAAGAAATAAATCTATAACTGTACCTGCTGAAAATGTCTCACTCCAGCCTCATGAGGTGAACATAAAGCAAAGAATCCCTTTAGTTAAAATGAATCATTTAAGTTGAAGTAGAAAACAGCACAATGTAGAGGACAGTGGTGAAATACATTCTGCCAGACTGCTGCTCTTGAAACCACTGTTGTGCTATTTAAAGGTGGTGTCCGTAAAACACTGATTGTCAATAGAACTGAAGCACAATCACCTGATACAATGAGCACTTTTAATACACAAAGTCAGAGATAACAGAGCTGGGAACAGAACAGGAGACTAAGATGACCACCAACTGTGACTAGCAGCAAAATAAGGACTTAAGGCAAATGCTTTCAGGCTTATTGTTGAACAGTCAGTGAACCCGTTTCAGCCAACCACGACCACACAGAGCTCCTTCAAGACTTTACAGTAATACACGTGACACATTTCGAGACAGTGGTGAAAGAGTTTCCCAAAACCCCACTGAGACCATAATCTCTGTCCCCAATACTGCAATACTTTCCATCGCCTTTATGAGAATCACAACCCTTTAACCAGATCATTTTTCAAACACAGTAAAAAAAGAACAAATTCTGAGTTGAAAACTGCAGGTAGGCGAGTTTTTAATTAAAGAAAAATTGAACCCATGCTGAGTGTAGAGATTAACTGAAGAAGTCTAATGACATCTCTACAGTAGACTAATGAAACCCTAGATCGAAGAATCACTAATGTCTGCAGTTTGGGGTAAGATGTAATCACAGAATATTGAGATCTCTGTATCTAGGGTCCCTTATACAGTATCTCTTTCTCAAATTCAGCAAAACCTACCAACAAAAGATCCATCAACTTCACACGAACAGTAATAAACAGTAATAAAAACAGAATCATCCAACAACACATGCGAGCTGTTTTGAGATCAGCAAGTGAGACAAAATGTCATGAATGTTTGGCAGAGTAAAACAGCGAATATCATCAATGTCTGAGATGCTCTAAAATATTCTATAACAGTTTTATTCTAACTTTTTATTTATAGCGTTTAGGGGCTTTTCTTTCTTCTAAAAATGGGACAGCGGTGCCAAAAACGTGGAAACAAAGACTTTTGAAGGCCAAAATCGACTTTACTTCTGAAATGATTTGTCGGATGATGCATTCCTATGAGTCAACAGACTGAAGAAGTGCTTTGGATTAGGAGCTAATGCTACATAAGCACAGATTTTGAGGAAATCATGCATTTCACTGCTTACAACACCTACGCACACTAAGAAACACCAATGACATGTCTGCTGAATAACTCAATCAGGACATGTTTTGAGGCAGTTTGATGCAACAGATTAAATCCTATTGTTTGGCAATAAAGACTTCCTGAATATATGTTCACCTAGAATAGAAAAAAGCTCAGTTTTCTGCATTTGTGTTAAAATTTCTTAGAAATAATTTCTCTTCAAGACTAAACTACGTACATATCCAGTGAACTAGGCAGTGTCGTTTCGTAGAAAACAAGTGTTTACTCAGGATTACAGACACATACTGTATGAGCACTATGAGCATCACTTGTCCATGCTCCTCTTTTTTTTTAAATTATTATTATACAGTTTCAAATATGATAATATTTCATGCTAGTATGCCTAAGGACATGATGGCATAGTCTATAAACACACAGTTAAAGCAACATTATGTAACTTTTTCTGAGCAACACAGGCCTCTGTAGCCACAAGTGGTAATTAGGAACAGGAAGTACTGTTGCTGTAACAAACACATTAAATTCGGTTTATAAATCTTGATATTTTAAAAGTTTCCTTGCTGGATATTAGAGATGAAAGCTGGTTTCTAATCACCTCTATCTATCTATCCATCTTTTTTTTTTTTGTTACTGTTTTACAGTGGCATTACTCTAGAACTTGCTGGACCTAATTCAGGCAGTATAAGCTGCTGACTGTCACTCAGTTATGTACTTCTCATGGGAGATTTGTACCCAGTCAACCCAAGTTACATAGTGCAAGAATGGGCATTGGGGGCATGGAGTGGGAATGACAGAGACACCATTCTCCCTATTACAACTCAGTGTAACATCAAAATGATTTTGAAGCTGTCATTTTCAGGTAAACTAGTTGCATAATGTTGCTTTAATTCGAATGTTATTTTGGAGGATAATAATGTACAAATCCATTTACCTAAACCTCAAACCTGCTTTCATCCAGTGAACTTTCAGTTAACTCTTGATCTAGACTCTGTTGTCTTTTAAGGTTCATTACCACCAAACTCCAAGAAAATAAAATTATTTCTCATTCACCTGTAGTTATATCCGGCTAATCAGATCTGCTGCCACTCCAATAGATTAGAGGTGAATTAAGTTTTATTTGTGGAGCTCACAGAACTGAAAAAAAAAATGCAATAACGAAAAATCAACAACAGGATCTTTCAAATATCTGATTAACCACAGACTGCGCTGTCACCAGTTTTCTGAGGGGGTATTGATATTTGTACAGTAGAAAGCAGCTCCACTGAAAACTATTTACAACATGCTCTTATTTTGGAAAGACAAGTTGCTATTAATTGTATTAACGTCTGTGATCACCACAAATGAAGTTTTTTCCATCTATGTGTGGTTGACATATGTTGTCATTAAAAAACAGATCACACAGACGTCATATTTCAAATAACTGCCACAATTACCTCAGCATTACCCTACCAACCTTATCATGTTTAGATTTTACTGCACAATGTTCTGCTTCGAGTGATCATACTGGTGATTATCTAACACATTATCTAAGACAGATAATGAAGAAGAACAGGATTTGGGAGCAAGCAGGGGGTTATTATTTCTTATTATTTCTTATAAGTTTCATTAGGGATGTTAGATTGTATATTCACAAATTAATATTCACATATAAATACTTTACATGTTATTCCAAAAAAGAAAGCTTTTGTCACCTAAGTGCTTTTGTCACTTAAAACAATTGTTCAATAGTTTGAGTGCTCATGTAGTCATTCTACTCCTTATTCTTCAAACATTAGAGAATATACACTACTGGTCAAAGGTTTTAGAGCACCTCCATTTTTCCAGCTGTCACTTAATGTCAGAGTGTTTCTGAAATTAAAGCCTAGAACAAAAAATAATTTAAAAAATTAAAAAAGGGGAGAACCTTAAATCTGCAATTTAATTTAAAGTCTTGACTCATCCAACAGCTGAATACACTCATTGCTTTGCTTTTTCCTTCTGGTCCAGTTCATCCCAAACCAGTTACAGAGAGTTAGAGTCTGGAGACTGGTGCTGGTCCTCCATCACTTGAACCGTCTGGTTCTTCTCTTCTAATATTTTGGGTCATTATCTTGTTGTAGGAGGAACCCCTGACCAACCAGTCAGTCTGGGTGTGTAAGTAATCAAAAAGGCTTCACTTGCTTCCTTTGCTGCAGGAAAGCTGTGAGTTAACCAATCTCTTAATCCCTTAAAAGGCCCTTCTCTATGAAATGTACATACATACATACAGTTTTTGATGATCTTAACTTTTCTTTTTCTTTTTTCTTTTTTTCCATGGGCAGTTTAGTACTTAACATTTGTACATAACATAAAACAAAAAATGGGGTGTTGTAAAACTTTTGAGCAGCAGTGTATACTGTAGATACAACATCTGTATTAAAAAGTCAACAGACTCCACTGTTTACTACTTCTACTTTTTCCAATAAAGCTGGCTGGCATAACATTATAGTTTAGGGCTTATTTGGCATTGCCACAGGTGTGGAACATATTCATTCCATAATTTTTTACACAATAAATGTAACACTTCTTAAAAAGATTTCCTAAAGGTATTTTAGAGCTGAGAACATGTCAACAGTAAGTATGACATATAATATTTATTCTTTCTTGTCTCTTAAACAAGCTCTTATGTATAATGACTTCTGTGTCATTATAGAAAATAAAAGTCTGCATATCAGGTATAATCTTTAAAAAAAACCCAACAAACTAAAAGATACTAAAGAAATCAAGGGAAATTAGTCCTTTTAAAAACAATTATTTATATAGTCTCCAAGATGTTCTCAGTGCTGTAGCAGTTTTAGTTTGCACATTAATGAGGTTTCATCCTGTAAACATAAGTAGGGCTTCTTCTGTTTGTTTGTGCGTTAAATCCATCATAACTTTTTAAATGTACATTGTGCCTGTTAATGTCACGTGCAGTTCATAGCTGCACCTTTATTATGTACACTAACAAATTCCTAGCAGCTATACATAAATCTACCTGGCCATCACTATAGTTGTTAATTTGCCAGTGGGTTTTCACATGAGAAGGGTAAAAACTTGTATTTTTTCTATTCAACATTGTGGCTCCCCGGGCAGGGAAAAAAACCAACAACAAACAATTAAAAACCCTGAAACCAAAACCTTGTGATTTACAGTATGTAGTTGTAATATAAATACGCTCCCTCCCTGTGTTATCCTGTCCTTCCCAGCAGAGTGAGCTGTTGAGCTGTCAGGACCTTAAGTCGAAAGTTGGAAACAAACTGGGGGAGAGGTCACTGAATCTATCAACATGAAATATTCCTCCTCATTGTTGCAGTTTCAGCTTTTACTTTCTCATCTCCAGCTTCCGTCTCACATCCTCTGATGTGTTCAGCAACAGATTCGTGATACAGTTTGGATTCAAAACGCAAAAAAACATGGAATTCAGGTTTTCTTACTCCACACATGAAGTCTGGGACCTCTTCATTAAGACTCAGAGTCACAATGAAGCAGCTGGTGATCCAGCTGTACAAGTGGGGGGCTCTTGCACTTTCCATCTGTAGTGCTTGTGCCTTTAAACTCAAAGAAAAACTAGGTCAACCTTCCCCTTTTATCTGCAGGTTGAATCATTTACTTTACTACTTGAATACCCACATTCTTGAGCACACACTGTTTCTCAGTCATCCACCTTATCCAAACAATGTTGGAACAGTGAGAGTGTGTCAAGTTGTCTTACAGTTCTCGATCAGTGTGGTTTTTGAGGTCAAGTGTTAAACCTTGTTGCTGCTGCTGCTGCATAATTATTACACTGCTCCTCTCGAACTTATAGCTCCTCCATCACTTCCATGACGATTGTCCTGGGTCCAGTTAGGATCAGGTTGCTGACGGTCCGGTAGTCGTGGGAGAGGACGTTCAGCCCGTTCACCGACACAACAAACTGACACACCTGGAGAGAGATGGACAGAGAAGGGAGAGATACTGTAAAATGTCAATCCAATCACAGCAGTCAAAATGTGAAAGGTGAGGTGGAAGTAGAGGTGACTGTGATTGAAAGTATTCAGAGACATGAGAGGAGACAGAAATAAATGGATACTCCACAGAATCTTGTTAGTATCAAATACTCACCACCTGCAGGCTTGAAGGTCGCTCTGACAAGAAAATTGCGGCCGTTTCGATGTATTCATCAGTGTTGCGCAGTGTTTGGAGTGTAACGAACGTACACATCAGTGCTGCAGGAGGATTATGTTTCTATGTTTCTATTGATTAAACTGTGGCTCTGGGTTGTCGCTGGAATCTACTGTCAAGTCAGTTTTATTAATCTAGCGCCATCACAACAGAAGTTAGCTCAGGGCACTTTTCATTTAGAACAGGTCTAGACTGTGCTCTTTATAATTTACAGAGACCCAACAACTCCCATGATGAGCAAGCAATAGATAAAACCTCCTTTTAAGAGGCAGAAACCTCAGGCAGAACCAGGCTCAAGGTGGGCGGCTGTCTGTCTTGACCGGTTGGTAGTAAAGTCACTTGCCACCCTTCAAGACCAAATCAGAGTGTTAGTGTTTTATTCTTAGAAGATAAATATCTGGTGGAGTACTCTTTTAAAGATGTTTTGTTGAGTAATTTTTACACCTGCACTTGATAACAGAGGTATTCAGCACTGTCATTCTTCCCTATAATCACTTAAACTCTGTCTGACAGTGTGTTATTTTATGCTTTCTCACTGGTCTCTCCTGGAAAAAAAAGACATCTTGAGCCCAGTGAGTCCATATGATTGAATCTAGTTACTGATTTGGCACAATGCAACTAGCGAAAGCTGCAGTTTCCATCTTTTAGGTTAGTATTTCACATCCAAATGATTGGTTTGATTGTCTTTGTTTGTTTTGTTTTTTTGATGGAAGTATTCCTTTTAATAACATAGATCTGTAATCATAGTGCAGCTAATACACAAATTTGACCTTACAGTGAAAGCAGCAGTAAGCCAAGAGAGAAATCACAACACAGCCACAGCTCCAACAGTAAACACTGATAGCACTAACTGCCATGAAGTGGTAACTACTGCTAAAACTGCACCAGGTACAACATGACTGCCACGCTCCAATCACTCCCCCGTCACTCCTGGACCCCACCTCCCTTATCACCGTTTAACCACCACTCCAACTCAACAGCTCTGATAAAACTAAGACTTGTTGTCAGAGCTGCCCTCTAGCCGCTGTTCTTGCAACATGATGCTGCTGTTGTGGTGTTTTTTGTGGGGTTTTTTGCAAGCTATTACAGGCGCACACTCAACACATGCAAGCACACTCCCACTTCACTGGCTTCCAAAAGTCTTCCATAAGGTCTGCAAGATGCAAATAAGTATAATGCCTGTCAGAGAGAATGAGAGCACGTACTCATTCTGATTCTTATATTGCTTATAAATCAATTGAATGCAGATGTATACTGCTGAACGCAGATGGAAGAATAACTTTAACAGATGTGTCCCTTGCCTTAGATGCAGGAAACATTATGTATTTAGAATCATCTTACAGGGAACAACTATTCAAACCATTCCTTACATAAACTCATCTTACATATGAAACAGAGGATAGCGAATAAACACTGATAGAGGTTACTATTTTTGGTTTTATTTTCACAGCAATTGCTGCTAAAGGTTTTTTTCCGGTGTTCCCTAAATGATAGAAGGAAGGAGGAGGAAAAAAAAGCCAAGACTGTTAATCCTGTGCTGCAGAGGAATTTCAACCTCTCACTGTAATTACATCTAAACCTCTGCAGCCTATGTCCCACTGCTTCACAAGAGTCAAAGTACTGTCCATCGTGCACTTCTAGACGCGCTCTCTTTTTCTTCCACTTCTCTTGATTTCTCTCCCTCTATTCTCTACCTTTCCTTTCGGCCTCTTTAACTCTCTTCCAACACCTCCCCCTCCTCTTTCTCTCCCCCACTGATGCTTCTCTCCTTTCAGGGCTGTGGGGTTGTTAGCCTTGGCTGAGGCCCAGCTGAGCTGAATGGCTCCTTGCGCTCAGAGGGTTAAAATAGCTCTCAGACACGGGGACCGGCATGACGAGAAGACATAGAGAGAGAATAAGGGGGCCATGCTGAGACGTTCAACTTACATGCATTAATAACAGCTGTGTGTAATGTAGAGGTTGGTCATTCGTTACATAAAACACTCAGTACGAGCCATGAGGAATCAGAAAGACAGAGAAACAATAACTGACTGAAGAGTTACAGCAGCATATATTAACAACTCTGCTGCTAATAAATTACTCATACATGGATGCATTTTCTGCATTGCATTATGAAATCTGCAGTAAATATGTTAGAAAAGCATGTAAAAGGTTTTTTTTATGTTAACAACCACAGCAGCTATGTGAGAAATCAAACCACAATGATCCATCAAACTGAACAGCACATCAGGCTTAATCTGCACAGTGTCTGCTGGTTTACAGCTCACTAATTAATATACTATATCTTTTTTGTTTAATCCATACAGAAATGTAAAAAAGACAAGCTGTGCTTTTACAGAGATCAGTGTGGGACCATTTCCTGACCAGGAGCAGCGACTTCCTTGAGTCTGCTGGTTGCCTGGCAAGAGACAGTCCATTTGATTTTTTTTTCAGTCCCAACAGGTCATAATTATGTGTGAGTCCTCAGTATAATCAATAAACTCAAGAGACAGAATTAAACGCTGTGCATATAAATGATCTTATTTCAATACAAATTCATAAATACAATACAGATTCATCTGACCTTTGAATCTTCTCATGTTTAATGTTCAAAATCTTTTAGATGGAGGTCAAGAGATTCTGACAATTATATCTATGTGTAACAGAACACATTGTTCAGTTCACTCACATAATGGTGTGCAAACATGCAGCAGAGACCAGAACAAATGGACACAAAGTGAGACAAACACACACCCTGCTCTACCTGCTGCCTTATAAAAGTGCATTAGAAGAGGCTCTAAGAGTGATGTATTGGACGGTTACATAAGTGCTGAAATCCATTATGGTTAGGACAGTGCTGATGTGTGTGTCTGTCTGTGGTTGGGGAAAAAAAAAGAAGCTACAGACAGATGGAGATGCTGTGTTTGAGAGGATATGTGTTTGATGAGTAGTAGTCCGGTGATGCTCTCAGCCCTCTGGGTTCAGGCCTTTTGCCTGGAGTGTGGTGCCAACACTTTACAACACGACATTTCCTCTACTGGATTGTATTACTGCTTAATTACACATCAGTAAAACCACTCAGGTGAGGTGGAACAAGATTAACATTCTTGGAAAGTGCAATAGTGCAACTCCTCACAGATAAACTAGTGACACTCTGACACACACTGCTGCACACGGAGAATTCAATTGACAATAACAACGCTGCGATAATCTGATATCTCTGAACAAATATGCTAGCCTGCCTTGTTTTTTCTTTTCTTACACACAATAAGGTTAAATGACAAGATTTGGAGTAAAACTGTGACATGATGAATCAGCATGTAGGTCACACAATCAGGTCAAGAGAGCTAATTGCATACACAAAGACATAAACACGCACTTTTATGATGGACTGTGAACCATGACGTGCATTTCCATAGTAAAAAAAAAAAAAAGACCGTTAACAGTAACCAGAGCAGAAGTGATATTAGTTTGGACCATTTCCTCTTTCAGTGCTGATACCTCTAACATCTGCCTCCTTCCTCATCCTCTACACTCTTCACTCCTCATGTGTCTTCTTTCTGACCTCACTCTGAGCTAACATCCTTCCCTTTACTTAGTCGGAAAAGTTTCAACCTGCTGCCATTATGGGAAAAGTACAGCTGTTTTTTTTCAGCTCCAGAATTTCATGATGAGTTGTCATCTTTGTGTTTCCTTTAAAAATTTAAAGATCCGACATTTTAGACGATGGAGGCCATTTTCAACCCCTGACGAGAAAATGTCCACCGCACATTAGCAGTGGTTTGCTGATCAATTAAGATAAAAACGCAGCCAGTAGTTTATTATGTGCTTCATAACTTCATGTTTCCCCCCAAGTCATATGCTTCTCTGTTCCTCTTTCTGGCTCCTGCTGCTTCTTTCATTCAGTCCTCGCTCTCTCCTCCCTGCACTCGTTGTGGTTTAAGTGCCTATATTCTGCATTCCCAAGATTCCTTGCTGCAACTCCCCTTACATACCTTCATGCCAGCTGTGGCAGCAAAACCACCAGTGCCCTGTTCCTCCTTCCTCCTCCTTCCTGACTTTTTTCCCCTCTCGCAGCACTTTTTCCTGCTTTAACAGTTGCTCTCTGCCCCTATCCCGACCATCCCATTTCTTGTCTAACACTTCACTTCACTCTCACAGTCTGCACTTAAATATAACATTATGTATTCTAAGGAAAAGCACAGAGTATTTTTAAAGTTAAAGGCGTGCTACGCGTATGCAACCTTGCTCAGAGGAGGCAATCTGAAACATCAAAGGCAAACAGGAAGTTTTGATCTTAATCTCTCAGAATTAAATAGCACGAGCTGCCTTCTACACTCACCTTAATGCACTGCAGGTCAACAGCCATGAAGAGAGCATCACAGAAGGCATTATTCCTGGTACACCATACCTACAGTGACCTGAAAATGAGCTAGGATTTCTCCTTTGCACTACCTCTCTAACTCAAAGCCTGCATCCCTGTATTATACGCTATACCTGGCTCTCTGTCCCTACATCATTCCCTCCCTGCATCTCAACTTCAAGCCCACTGAGACTCAGGACTCCATACATCTCTCCGAGTCTCACCTTCATGCCAGCCGCAGCTGCAGGTCCACCGGGGTCCACAGCCTGGATGTGACAGGGTTTGCTGCCTCGCACCACGAAGCCCCAGCCCACAGCATCGCCTACAATCTGAGGGACAAAAAGAACACGTGTAATGTTGATATGATATGACATGTTACTGTTTTTAATGCACATGCTAATCTGAGCTATCTGATTATTTCATTCTGTTTCCAAAAAGTCAAGACTGAACACCATTGTTGTGCAAACAACATACAACATACATTGGGTCTGCGGTCTTTAAATTTATTCTCATGAGATACTCATTTGGCACCCTGTGGCTAACACAGCCATATCAGAAGAAGAGCAGAGTGTAATGGGTGAGCACATATTATGAATGTATTTGTGAGTGTGTGTGTGTGTGTGTGAGTGTGTGTGTCTGAGTTGTCTGCAAATGCACATGATTTGAGTGCATGCCCTTCCTTTGTGACTGTGAGTGTGTGAGTCACAATCTGTGCTGAAGTAGTCTTTGTTAGAGCTCAGCCCGTGTGTGTGTGTGTGTGTGTGTGTGTGTGTGTGTGTGTGTGTGTGTGTGTATGTGTATGTGTATGTGTATGTGTGTGTGTGTGTGTGTGTCCTACAGTGAATGTCTTCTTTATAAAAGGTCCTCCTGGTGTCTGCAGCTCCTCTGGACTCACTTGTCTCTTCAGCACTGTTGAGAGAAAACACACACAATAAAATGTTACTTGCTATCACGACAATCACACATGACCACATACGCAGGCAAACGTACACATGGTTACAGCACACACATCTGCAAACAGGCACTGACATGCACACACACTGAAACACAAAGACAGTATTGGTTAAAATGAGCATATGCATGTGTGTGTAGAAGCTGCACGTGCTAACAGGGCCTGGAGGCTCACTGCTTACTGAAACAATATATCTCCCCCTTCCCCTCCTCCAACTTCCCTTTACCATTACTCACTTCAACATGACCCAACGCAGAGTTTCACTGGACTTCTGTGTCTTAAAAGTGAGTCACTTTGAAATTCTCTCATTTTATACTAATTATTGAAAAAAAAACTACCAAACTAGAGAGCTGCAAAGATGTAGCCAACTGGTCAGCAACCAAGGGATTTATGCATGCACACACACACACTAAGCATACAACAATTCCTGAAGAACGAGTGCTGGGAATGTGTGAGCACTGCACGTACTTCAGACCAAAGAGTATGAGGTCGTCATATGTGATCATATGAAAAGGAAATGAAAAATGAAACAAGAGATGGAATCTCATTAGACAGTCTAAGACAGTTTCAATTTGTGTGCAAATATTTCTACTGTACACACACCTATCTATAATATAGCACTTACAAATGTTTAATAAAGGCTCACAGTCTTTACTCCTGTCATTCAGTCTGCTTTTGTTTTTCTTTTATATGATTTTTTCCCTCTGTGTTTATATACTATTTGTCATTAACCTTTTAAAGTGAGGCAACTGAATCAAACTAACTAAATCATTAGTGATTAACTTCCCAAGGTTTGCTGTCACTGCTAATTATGTTTACCAGGTAAAAGTGTGGTGAATTAATGAATCACACCACACTGTAGATGCTATAACACTGCAGCATATAGTAGATTTCACCACAGACTTCTGATGAAACTGCGCTTTGTTTTTAGGGTGACTGAGGAAATGCCTACAGGATGTCTGTATACAGCTAAATGTGGGAGTGCACGAGCACAGTTTCTCAATAATGGAGCAATAATTGAGATGTATAGACCAGAACCGATCTTATGCACTGCTTTATTAGTTTGTACACGGAATTTACAATGCAACAGCTGTTGTGCATGTTGATAGTGTTAAACTCATTAATTATTACTAATTAATTAATAACTTATTCTGTAATTATTTCACACAGAAAGAAGAGAAAATTTGTATATTAAAATAATGTGTGCAAAAGTATGTCAAATAAACCTTTAAGTGCTAAGTTGACTTCTTCCCCATAAACCTGAGGACACATCTGTTATTCAGCCTGTGGTCATTGTGTGGCCTACAGCGTGTGCATGCCTGACAAATCACTTGTGGTCTGTGTAGTACCTCATTCTAATCTGATAAAAAAGAGGAAGTGATATGAGAGGGACCTTTTATCCTCTTCATCTGGACATTTTCATAATCTCTTTGTGAAAACCCAGGTCCAGATATTAACTTCTTTGATACCTCATCTGCCATTTCTACCTCATATCAAAGGTTAACATATTTTTTATTTTTTTATAAATCGGTTTGGCTTCATTAATTCATACCAGGAATTACATGAGACACAAAGCCCCTCATTCATTCACTGGGAAACATTTGTACCATTTACTGTGAATTTTTTTATTCTTATTTTTAGACTCCTTATCTTCCTATCATGTGATACACACAATTACTAAGGTTAATGAGAGCTAGAGGGGAAATACCCTAAGAACTGAAAACTGATTGAAATGTGTGTGTGCGTGTGCGTGTGTGTGTGCGCCTTCCTTTTCCTGTTCATTGTATGTGGTGTGTGTGAGTGCTCATGTTGACGGGGGCTCTGCTGGTACAAAGAGACTCCTGTCAAGGTCTCTGCTTGGAATAGACACATCAAAAGGAAAGATCTCGCAGACACAAAAAGCAGAAACAAACACACACACACACACACACACACACACACACACACACACACAGCTCAAATGCCTCACTTCTCCATTCAAATTTCCATTCATTCAGCCTCTCTCTTCAATGTTTCTTCCGCAAGTTCATTAAAATATAGTGAAGCCATTTTACAGTTAGTGATGGTTGGTAGGAGGAAGGTTAAATCATTATTGGTTTGAACTGTTGTGAGTCCTCTATATTTAAGAGAAACTATTGCTAAGGATTAAATCTTTCATAAATGTTCAAAAAAACAAGAACACATTTAAAGCATAATCAATATAGTAGCCATTAATTTGTCAGTATTTATAGAAAACATCTACCACCTCTACACTCATTTATCCACATTCAGAGTTTAGAGGTGGCTGCAGCTGATCAGCATGCATCGGGTAAAAGGCTTGACCACAACCACTCATTATTGCAGATCTCATACATCATAAATAACAAATAACTAATTGAAAACCAGAGACAAATATAAGCTGACACATAAACTAATACACAGCACCTGAAAACAAAATGAAATGACTTCTCACACCTCTAGTCCTTCAACACTCTTCACAAACTAGACTCTGTATGTACATGCATGTCCATGTTACCGTACCAGATTTGGGGTTGCAGAGGACAGGTGGACTGCTGCTGAGTGTTGGACTGCTGCTGTAATAACCGCTGCTCCCACAGCTGCTGCTCATGCTGCTCCGACGAACTCCGACCAACACCTTTATCTCTTTAGTGGGACTCACTGAGAGAGACAGAGAGAGATGTTGGATTAAAACCACAAACAGCAGACAGAGAAAGAATTAGAGGGGAAAAACCAGCATATGGACAGTTTATTAACCTAGCATCTCTACCTGCAGATCAACGTACAGACCATCACAAACAGTATTACATAGAGCTTTTTACATTGTTAATATCTGATATGTAATTTGTGTAATTCTCTCAGTGAGAATAAAACAAGTTCCTTTGTTTGAAAAGAGTGAATTAAATGTTTCAAAATTATTCAAAAAATCTACCTTTGTTAAGTTTACCCTCCTTCCTGGTCATTTCTACTTTCCATGCATGGTTGCCCACTTCATTCAACTCAAAAATGTTCCCCTTGGACACCCCTACCTCTCTCCTTCTTTATCCCTCTCTCTTTAACAGTGTCTTCAGCTGTAGCATACTCAAATTGACCACTTGCATAATTATTAAGCTCTATATCAGGTCCATAGTTACCAAAGTTTGGATTCTGGATTCTGTGTTGTATATTTCAGAGCTGGTCTCTCTTTAAATGAAGTTATCTAAATAGCAGCCCCTGTCCAACCATTTTACAAAATGTAAATACTTTAGTGGAAACCATGAGTGGATTTTATTACATCCAAAAAAGGTGATCTGGTTAATATCCACTGCCACAGGGCACCAGAATAACACATTTATGCAGTCTAAGGTCTAAACTGAATAAACCAAAATAAAACTCAAGCTGTGATGAAGTTGCAAAACAACTTTACTACTTATTGTTCAGAAGCCAAGTTAACTGGACCGTGTGTCTGACCAACAAAACCCAGCGTTTTTCACCATGTTCTCCAGCCTAGCAGAACACAAATAACTCTGTTAACTTTATATGGCAGAAACCACCAAGGACACCAGTTATGGTGAGTGTGCGTATGTGTGTCCATAGAAAATAAGCAAAACGAGGTAAATATGTCTCTTTGGTTTTGCCTCAACAACAGAATAATAAAACTGCCTCACTGCACACATGAACATACAGTATTACCACTGTGAAATGTTTCTACCAAATAAATACATCAATCAAAATGCCAAAAAGCAGTAAAAAAAATATCACATCACAACTTCCCAAAACCAAGGTGACATCTATAACAGTCTTGTTCTGTTCAACCATTGGTCTAAAACCCAAAGATATTTCATTTACAATGATATATGACAAAGAGAAGCAGCAAATCATCTCATGTGGAGCCAGAGAACATTTGACATTTTGGTTTCAAACAGTTGATCAAAATAGTTGCAGATTATTTTCCTGATGGATTAACTGATTTAATATTTCAGCTCTTAAGTTTTCTGTCTGGTTTAAACTGAAGGAGAAGTGACCTCAGCTTCTCTGAGAACAGAATTCACACACACTATTTGGTATGATACAGTATTGTATATGTGTGTGTGTGTACAGTATTTACCTGAGAGGAAGCTGGTGTTGCCTCCATCTGAATTCTGCTTGCGGAGACAGAAGGGGCTGTCGTGGCTCTCGGGGATGCTGCGACCACGCTCGTGAAGAAGTTCAATCAGCCGCCGTCGTCGCCGGAAATTCATCCTGAACTGGTATAGGAGGGGCCCATCAACAAAGTGATGCTTGTTGGTGACTAGTAACAAAGAAAGTGGACGTGGAGAGAGTGAATTTTGATTCTTAAACTTCTCCATATGCAGTGATGGATATTCACTGATGTCAGATCAAAAGTCTAAAAATCTTTGTTGTGATCCTAAACAACCTCAAGACCATCTCCTCTGGATATCTCCCCTTTCAACAAGTACGCAAAAGCTGGAGAGATGAAAAGCAATCTTGTTTGTTGTGAGTCACTCACACCTACAGTAAGTCAAATTATTTTAACAACAAAGTGAATGTGTAATCATTTTTTCCACGGGCCAGCTGAACTCAAATGAACAGAGCTAAACAAACTTTCCACTGAGCTGAGATCGCCTACAGTATGCTGAACAAACATAAAGTGACCATGCAGAGCATTGACCTCAGACTTATCTGTCCAGCTGAACTGCAGAGTTTCTGAGAGACAAAAATGTAAAATTAAAGTTTGAAAAATAAAATGACACAGGATGAGATATGAAGTTAACAGTCCTCAGTTCAGAGTCGCTGAATCTGTCATCTATCATACAATTTCTCATAGGCTTGTTTTTTTTTTTATCTGTCTCACCTTTTTCTTGGTTCCTGCAGCAGTAAGTCTGTTATTTTCCTGTTTCTACCTACTCTGCTGATGATTTATGTCTTTACACACAAAACAAAGGCAAGCCAATCAACCAACCAGAAACATACACCAGAAATCTGCTTAGAAACACAGTTCCCTGTCTGATTATGTAAGTTTAATGAGTAAGACTACATTTCTTTTAAGCTGTATTCAAAATGGATCATTTTCATGATGTAACGTAATCTCTAAATTAGGCATGGGCCGGTTACCTGTTTTATGGTATACTGTGGTATATGAAAAAGTCAAGGTTTCAAAACCACTCACAGTTCCTGCAGTATAAGCTGTTAAAATGTGTTTTGTTTTGTTTGTTTGTTTTTTTTTTTTTTTTTGTTTGTTTGTTTACAGGCAAGAATTCTATTATTTATGTTCAGAGCTTGTTGAGCTGCAGGTTTAGGCTAACTTAAGGGACTGCATTTACTAAAAATTTAAAAAAAAATATTTTATTATTTTAGCTTAACACATGTTTACTAATGTTCCAAATACTCTGTGTTGTTAAAAATAAAGTTAAAGTTACTTTCTTACCAGGTCCTACTGCCCATGACTTCTGGAAACATCTGGTTGACATTAGATCATGTTGCTTGAATAAAGATTTAAAGCTAAACTATGTAACATTTTGAAAAAGAAATAACACATTCTTCATAAAAGGCAAAAAAATAAAATTATCAGTAAAGACAAAATCTTATGTTAGCCAATGTTAGCTACCTTTAGGTAGATATTGCCCTGTAACAGACTGTTCTCTACTTGTGCTAATGTTACAATATGTTTTACCTTTAGCATTATGTGCTTAGCAAAAGTTACACAGGGCCACTTACACTTACTCTACAGTTGAGATTAATAACTTGATCTATCTGCTGGACAATTTATTTGACCAACTTTTCACAATGTAAAAAAAGTTACAGAAACACACAAGAGTAATGACAGTGGTCTTCTTCTCCTGTGTGGTCATTTTGTTTACTGTTGAATTTATCAGCCTACAGCATAACAAGAACAACACTGGCCTTGTGGTCAGATCACATGTCCTTCTATGGGTAAAAGGCTATTGTCAACCTCACAAAATTACTATGAGTGAAAATGAAAGACATGTTTAGCATTTTTAACACTCCTCTCCACACTAATGAACTGAGTGAACTACTGAACAACTGAAATGCTGTTTCTCTTGTTCAGTTTAAACTGATTAAGAAAGATCTTACGGCACAAACAGTCTCAGTTTAAGATTTATAAAATCTCACCCAGCCTCCTGTTAGCCCACTGCCTTTGGCACAGCGATACTGCAACCCTACTCTGCCTGCTCATGTGATTTATATTCTTAATTTGCTTATGGATATTATCTGCAGTGTTTTAAAGCGGTCTCTCTCTGTGGGATTCAGATGAATAATGAAGAAAAACAACTGCCACGCTGTCCCACAGTAAACACACTAACCAAGCACAATGTGGATCCATCCAGACTTGCCCCCCCCCCATACATTACATGTACAAATGTGTGACCGCTGCCCAGCAGAGCACAGAGCAGGAATGCAGACCAGCTAGTTATCTCATTCTCTGCTCTCTTTAAAACATGCTTCTAATAGGAGCTGAGGGTCTGTACACAAATTATCTATCAAAAGAGTGTTTAGCGATGTGTACAGTGAAAAGTCCATATATCATCCTTCTAACACACAGTGTAGTTATTTCCACAGGGAGGATGACACTATGAAGTCTCTGTGAGGCCAACAGGAAGCAGAACAGGCTCTGTATTACATTAACTAAGTGAAGTGACAACACACAGTGCTGCAGTGTGTGTGTGTGTATCTGTGTATGTTTGTCTGTGTGTTGACGAAAACCACATTCCTAGTACCCTGGAGATGCTCAGCTCTATTACGGCTCTTGAGAGAGGAAGTGAGAGAGAGAGAGCAGATGGGCCTCCCGTGTGATGAGGGGTGAGGGCAGAGATAGAGAAGCAGGAGCAAAAAAGGGAGAGAGGGCAGAAATGACTTTCACTCTACTCTTCATCACATGATAAACTGTCTATCTTTCCTTATTCCCTTCTGTCCACAAGGAATCACTTTTTCTCTCTATTCAAATGAACAATTCTGGAAACAATCATGTCCAGCAGTGGTATTTTTTATGATCTATTGTTCTGTTATGGCTATATACAGTCTGTAATCCAAACCAGAGGAATTTAACATGTCAGCCCCCACCTGTGTTGAAGGCTATACTGTACATTTCCAATGTCCCAACTTACTATGATTTATTCTAATGTTTTAAAAAAGTGCAGCCAAAGTGCTATGTATACTCCAAGACAAAACTGAACAGTGTAATGTGCATGACTAGCATCTATCATATGGTGAAATCTGCATTATTGAATCAACTGCACTACGGCCATGTGACTTCTCTGCATTAATACACGGCCTAATTTAATCAGACACGGGTGTGAACCACACACATCAGCATCAAATCAAATTTAACATCATGTGACGACACAACAGAAACTCATTCAGGATCCGGATCCATTGTTAAACAAAATGTTAGACATGAACACAGTATGCAGACCTTACCAGCCAGAACATAACCAAAGCGTTCAAACTGCTCGTGCTAATTATGCCTTTAATTGGCTTGATTAAATGAGGGGCTGTGAACACAAACTCACAACTGGGAGTTTAATGAGTTTGATTACACTGCACACTGAAGCTCTGATGCTCTTCTAAAGTAAATGAGAAAAGTCTTTTGGTTTCCATTTGCTCTCAAACTTCCCAATACACGACAAGAGAAACACATATTAATACAGAGAATAAAATGTGATGCCAGCCACAGTACAACATTAAAATGCTGCTTACATGTTGTACAATGATAGTCCAGTGCTAAACAAATAACGTATAATAACATTGACAGAAGCCCATCTGCACAATGAGTACTTTTACTTTTAGCACTGTTGTATTTAAGTAACATTTTAAATGCAGGCCTTTTACTTGTACATATGGTATTAGTACCTCAGTAAAGGGTCTGACTACATCTTGCACCACTGCTAAAACTGTAAACTGAACCAGTCACATAAAACATATATCACATATTCAAAGATAACACGATAGCCCTGGCTCCTGGCACTACAGCCAGTAGAACTACTTGACCTCTTGGAGCCTGTGACATTCAGGTCACATTTTCCTCATGTTCATTACACTGTGATATTCTGTAACTCTGCTCACTCTTGAACATAGCCCTGAGCCAGGCCAGGTCAGGCATAGGAGACGCAGGGAATCAAGTCTGGTGGAAAAAAAAAAAGAAAAAAGAAACACAGTCCCAGCCTATGTGAGCGATAATGTGGGTCAGTTCAGAGCGACTGGGAGCCCAAAATGAGCTGTAATGAGTTTTAAGGGTGGGCGAGAACGGGTGCTGCTCTTACAAAGTTTCCATTTTTAAAGTTTCCAGTTTCCCATTTGAGACTATGTTAACCCATTTTTGCTTTTAGGTGAGAGGATCAGAGATATGTTTTTTTTTTTTTTAATAAGAAAAGTATAACTAGGTTAGGTTCCAGGTTAGATCTATCTACACATATCTATGATACTAAAATAGTCAGCTCTGTGTTGACAACTGCTGCAAACTCAGACTGAACCCTATATGACTTTGACAAGAATTTGGCAGTTTTTTTAAAAGAGTCAGAAGGGTGTGTTTCAGTGTATAGATATGAACTATATGTCTACAACAGTTATCCGATAGCGTGACCCAAAAGAGCAAAGCAAAGGTAACACAGTGCTATAAATAGCAGGTTCCCTAGATTAAAGAGGAGTTGTAACAGAATCAGTCACCATAATGTAAAGTAGAGCTCTGTGACAGGATCATGTAGAGGTGAGAATGGACCATGTACAGGGGCTACTAGCTTTACTGTCACCACGGGTTATTCACAGATCATCAATCTGTCAATACCATGACCTCCAGTCAGACTTTATGACCCCTGAAACAGGTTCAAGCAGATGCAGCAAAAGGTTCGAAATACTTAAGATTGTGTGAACATATCAAATGACCTCAACCGTGATTACAGTTGTGTACATACAAACTAAATGACGTTAGTGTTGGTTGATAAGAAAAAGAAAACGTGGGCAGGTTATACAAACAGCTGCCCCATCTTCCTCACCGTGCTGAATGATGCCATGCTCGAGAAGCCTCCGCCCCAGCTGCTCTGCCTCCTCCCTGGTTGCCATCTCCCCTTCCTGTAGCAGCCAGTCGATGAACTCGGAGGCCACCAGCGTCCGCTCGAATGTCCCACCTTCCTCCTCTCTGGTCTGTAAGAGGTTGTTCTCTGTGTTCATCAGCCTGTGCAGAGAAAAGTACAAACTTCTGTCACGTTGACTGAGCATAACTTCACAACACTGCATGAAAAAAGCAAACTAATGGAAACACAAAGCTTAAAAGTCAGTGGCACACTCCAATAATGTTGGGCTGAAGTCCTTGACGGTATCAAGAAATCTGAATATTCTAGAGCAGCTCTGGCTGCTGTCAACACTGTAACAACTGGTGTGGCTCGTGTCCTGTAGTAGTGTTATATACAGTGCTACCGGACAAAAAAACAAAAAACAAACATGAGCTCATAGAAATGCTGCAACAATTCTAACTCATAGCCATACAGTAACATAGCCCTAGAGTCCTGTATAATTTTACAAGAAATGTTTTCTGTATTTTGTAAAATGGCGTTATTGTTAAAAATGAACTTTCTCCAGTGGGAATTTCCGGCAGGGAAAATCTTCCAAACCAGTAGCTCTGCCCATTTCTCCACTCTGTAATCTGCACAAGTGCACAAATACTCCACTGTAACACTGTCTGGATTAGCACTTCAGCCTCATAACTGGAAGCACTGAGAGTGAATCGTAAAGTTAAATTCATGTTATTCCAAGGACCTATTGCTCCAAAACTACAGATCAGATTAGCATGATGACAAGGTAATTACATCGAGAGAAACCTTCCAGATCCGCTTCACTGGCAATAAATGAAGGTTTGAGTGAACAGACTCGGCTCAGTTGGATGCGAAAGCTCAAATATTCTGTTTCACAGTGGTGAATATGATTTCACATTGCCTCTGGTAACCAGCAAGAGAAAAAATATCTTAAGTGTGCTTGACTTTCACTGTTTTATTTTTTGATGTGTGTCATTCTGAATAGTCCATATCAAAGGATTACATTAAAAATAAGTGGTGTGATGTCTTCTGGATGGCACCAGATACACATGCACTCAACAAACAAAAAAACAAACAAGTGCACACACACAAAGAACCAAATTGCTGACTCTCTCCGTACGCTTCTCTGTTAAAAACACATTCACACCCATCACTCACAACCAAACACCATCCCCTGAACGTATAAACAATACAAAAACAGCCCTACAGTGCTCAGAGGAAACAATAAGGTTTCTGTGGTACGTCTGACATGTCTAAACATGTGGTTGCAATGAACTGTACCATCAAAGGGAAAGAGCTTTCCACATCTTTGTTGGCACAAATGTTAAATTCCCACATTCAGTTTTAATGGCCATCAATCTTCCACTTAACTATTTACTCGACACACCTGACAGAGTAACAAAGACAAAGAAAGACGAAAGAACAAGTATTCTCTGCCTGTCTGTGAGAGAGCAGATAATCTTTAAAACCTTTGTTGTTTGAATGGATATGATTTTTTTCACACATCTCTAACAAATTCAGTCAGTCAAGAGATAAATCTGACTCTTTGGTGAAAAGGTTGATAGAAGACAGGTCAAAGTCATAGTCTGACATTTTAGGATATACACTCATTCACTCTCTTGCAGGCAGTTAGATGAGAAGATTGCTACCACTCTTATGTAAGTAAGTATGAAGCTACAGGCAAGAGATAGTTAGCCATAGCTCAGCATAAAGATGTGAAGTAGGGGAGAGCAGCGAGCCTGGCTCTGTCCAATGGTGACAACACTTTCCTACCAACACTTGTAGGGACCACTAAGATCCAAGAGTCTCTGCTGGTTGCCTGGCAAATGGTCCTCAGCAAGAAATAACCTGACACATGATTAAATACAAACATTAATTTAAAATACTACAAAGAACAATTAAACATAAATAAATGTAAAATGGCAATTTTTCACACTCTTTTGGACAGAGTCGGGCTACCCATTTTGAAACTTTATGCTAAGCTACGCTAACCGGCTCCAGATTCCTATTTAGCATACAGACATTTCTTATCTAACTTTCGTCAAGATTGTGAATAAGTGAGGCTGTCCCCCTATAAAAGAACAACCCAACAGGTTGCCTGTACAAGTATCTTCTGACCCATAAGGGACAGCTGTTTGTTTCCAGTATTTTGGAAACCATAGTCATCATGGTTTCTTTTATCCATAATCAGAAAAGATTCCTAGCCTTGTGTGTGGAGTAGAGGATTTTTTTATTTTTGGCAGGGCCAAGCCATCAGTCTGTCTGTTGTTTATACAGTTCATTGGTGAACATTTAACATCTTATGGGATCCAGGACATTAGAAGCACAACCATTAGTGTGCAGGAAGAACAGCGTCTGCTTTGATTTAGCTAAATGGGTGGCTTAATATGTGAAATTAAACTAAATGAAACCTAAATCAGGTGGAGCCTGTAAAAAGCATCCTCTGTGCAAAAAGTCTTGGGATTCTTTCAAGCCCTCTCTGTCTGTGCAGTCCTCTCAGTGCAGTTCATTAAAGTGTGACTGATGATCCACAGAAAGCTGCGGGCCCACATGTCAAGAGAAGAATTATACTGTCATTAAACTTGGTCCCAGGGTGACACCGTATTCTTCAAATTCAACCCTGAGTTGAGTAAAAATAGACCAGCAGATTAAATGTACAATGTTTAGGAAAATGGTCTGAGGTGCACACCCAGGACGGCTTAAGTCCCTCAGTTATGTAAAGTCAACACTGCAGAACACAAGTCTTGTTTGGATGTCAAATTTTGATGTATTAGGAAATTTAGTAGGACAACTGCTATGGCCCACATTGGCAGCCAACATCATTATGCAAATGTTGAAAGAACTGGACATAATGTTCCATCAGATCTGGCCGTGTACTGTACATAATACCATTTTATCCATTTAAACACGTTAAGTCAACAGCTTGTGTTATGTTAGCTCAAGGGGATTGACTCAAAGTACTGTACTCGAAGTAAAGCACCTTGCTTATATAACATCTTGAGCATCATATGAGTAATACTGTAGACTGTGCAGGACGTGAGACTGTATATACAGTATGTCAATGACACCTTTAAGTGGGGCGAGGCAAGCTGCCATGACCTGGATATGCGTTCAGTGTAGTTGTTCAGTCAGCATACCTAACTCATCCTGAGTGGTGTCCACTGAGACGTAGCTGTAGGATAAACAGGCTTTTCCCTGTTCTCAGACTTTTAAAAACAAAAGTATGATTTTAAGGGTCAAAAAGGGACATGTGTGAGCATTATACAGTGAGCCAGTCAGAATATTAAAGCAGTCATACTATAGAGAAGTTTTACGTAAAGCAACTGCAACTGAGCTGAATGGTGAAGTGAAGATGCATTTGTCAGATACAAGTTTTAAAGAAACAAGTAAATAATGGATTAAAAAATATCAAATTTGATACAGAGGTTTGTATGGAGGAAGATGAAGAAGATTAGGTTTTACCTTTAATTTTTCAACACAGAAGCTAAGTGATATCTAAGCTGAAGTGGAGGAAATAAAGTTGCAATCACTCTTCTCTATGTCACTTCAAGGAGTGACTAAACAGCACAATAGAAGCCAAAATTAAAATGTCAACAATGCAAAACATATTTTCATTTGCTCACCCAAAGAGGCCCACAACTCAGTGTTATTGAGTTCTACATCTGAAATATAAACTATGGCACAGTATGCGTATATATATATATATATATATATATATATATGTTTGAGTTTATGGTAATTTGCTTGTGGGTTTGGTCTCAGCAGTGGTTTATGTCTCTGGGCAGGAATGTAAAAAATGTATGAAAATTGCTGACTGACTCATGTCTCCAAATGGTTGTACATGCAAACATGTTTTCCCTCTTCACCAGCCCTTTTCAGCTGCTTTGTGGAAACTTTGCTGCTACATGACTCCTTCTGCATTTCTGTTAGACAAGCTCCCATTCACTGTAACACCGACAAGTTCTGAACCTTTATTGAGGTTATGTTCTCATATCAAATCTCAGTTACAGTCACCAAAGGCTCCTGACGTGGAACACCAAATGGATGATAACATTACTGTACTTATCAGGACTTATTCTACTCACCAGCACAGATTAGCATTACTGTACTTCAAGCTACTCTAGCCCAGTGAAAACATGAAATGCTCAAATGCCTTTATGGTAATGCTCCATTTGTTAATTACCCTGTATGTATGCTGGACTTGATACTGTAATAACCAAAGGCATTCCACCAGTCCTTAGTTACTCATGTGGAAATTTTGGGATCTACTCTCAAGCATGAAGAGCAGCAAATGTTATTATCCAGCAGTTATTAGTTGTAAGTTAGTCTAAATGTGCAGTGACACATATCTTTTAGAATTCATGTCTAACCAGTGCTATGTTTTGAAATGAAAGGTTATGTTGAGGTGAGGTGATCAAAACGAAGCAGCATTGTTTGTCTCTTTCACTCTCACACACACTTCAGCGCACACTGATGCCACAAATGTTGATGCACAAGTATAAAATAAAGACATGTGTGCACATGACTGGAGAGAGGTACTTACTGAGATTGTGTTTGAACTTGTGAAGCTGTTTATCAAGAAAAAAACATGCTGAGGAGACAGTGATGAAAGTTCTCTGGGCCTGTAGTGACTTAAGCTTAATCTACAGAGTTTAAATCATACTGCAGGAAAAAGTTTGATTCCTTACTAATCATATCCGATCTAAAAATGAACAAAAGTGGATTAGAAAAGTAATTGCTGCTGCTGAGGTGCCTTTCAGTGGGGCACACAAGCCACAGCTGATGACAAAACAGAAAAGACTGTAAAAAGACTGTAGGTGTGAATGTGTGAGAGCGCAGGACAGGGCATTCATGCTCAGTGAATCTACCACAGATAAACAAAGCTTTAAAAAACTGTTTGGATTCGTTTATTCAAAAGGTCATTTTTCCATTTGATAATTCAATATGAGCACACTGAAATCATGTATATGCAGTTCAACCACAATCTCTACTACACACACACACACACACACACACACACACACAGAGAGAGAGAGAGAGAGAGAGAGAGAGAGAGAGAGAGAGAACAATGCTTTAAAAGGCCTGTTACACATTGTCCTCTCTGACTAACCCTGTCGCCTAGAAACTGCTGTCAAAACAACTGTTTGAAATGTCTTCCTCTGGTTTGTTTATTGGACTTTGTGTATGTTGATTTGACAATCTACAGCATCAGAGATCAATGCTTGAGACCTTTTGATTTTTCCAATGGAAAAACTAGATGTGGAACTGGCTGCAGGGGAGGGCACTATATGGACTGTATGGTCAAGGAGGGTTTGTTTTTTTTTTTTTCTTTGCATGGATAGAGATTCATGCAAAACAGGACAGTCGAGTGTTAATGCCCCAGACAGAAGAAATACAAAGAGATGGTAACATGTTGCTATATTTGAACCTCAGTAAGCCAAACCAGAACCCTAAAATCAACCTGACCATGGCCATGCTGTCCTGCTTCACAAGCCGCTGCAGTGTATGGTTGAGTTATGAGTGAACCTACTTTTCTTCTGCCTTTCAAAGCTTTCCTATTTACTGTCTTGCAAACCATTTTAGAAAACTGATGACAATATGGATATAAAAAAGAGCTGATAAAGATATGTTGACTGTCCAGACTAAAAATTTTAAAACAGGGCTTAAAAGCAACAGACACTCCTCATTGTGATGGTAGAGAGGGACCATCAAATTCATTAGGATTCATCTTTTGGCAACTACGAATCTCTGTACAATGAATGTCTGAGATATTTCACTGGATAAGTGATAACCAAAAGACAGAAACTGCCACCTCTAGAGATACGCCGTTAGCACGGGTAAAAAGAGCTTTTAAGTTTGCAACAACATGCACTAAGCTCATAAAGGTAACCATCTTTAGTATATTTCAGGGATAAGCCAAGGAAATCAATATTTATCTAATTAAAAAAAATGTTAGGAAGCCCAAACAACAGTGGGATTAAATTTGTCAATTTCGATATCAAGACTAAAACTTGTACTGGCGTGTCCAGTCCATTTGTTTTAGATGTGATGAAATTAAGTTGAATCGTTGCAAAACTCTTCCTAAAAATATATTTGCCCTTTGCACTCAGGCTCAAGAGACTTTTTTGCGCGCGCGTGTGTGTGCGTATGTGTGTGTGTCATGGGCTGCACCATGGTGATTACATAAACACATAGCTTTGAGAGCTGAGACGACAGATGTCTCCCCTTGGACTATTTCTTCCTCTTATGCAACTGCTCCAAGCGCGTGCGTGTGTGTGTGTGTTGTAAAAGAAAAAGAAATGAAAAATAGGTCTATGTTTACAAGAGTGTGCCACTGTGTATGTGTTAAGAGAAATAGTGTTTGCTCATATGACAAAGAGGTGGCAGGATGTGTGAAAGGGATGGGGAGTCCAGCTGTTTGCATTTTGTGCAAAAAGAAAAAAGAAAGAAAAAAGATGTGGGGTGTGCGTTTGGTGTGTGTGTGTGTGTGTGTGTGCGTGCGTACGCATTTTTGGTACCTCTTTGGGACCTTTTCTGGTATAAACCGTGACCTTGTTAGGACCAGAAGTCCTACTGGGGACCTGGTCCTAATGAGGCAAAACATAATTTCTGGTTCCTGGTTAAGGCTACGGTTTGGGTTGAATGAAAGTCGATGTAATGTCCTAACAAGGAGAACAGTGCAAATTTGTGCATGGGTGTGTGTATAAACTTCAAATTATATTATTATTATTATATTATATGCCACTAGAGAGAGGTGGGGACACACAGAGGAAAACTTTGCCGTTTCTATAGAAACAATTGGTCTCATCATTATTGGAAAAACAGCATTGTGGGTACAAAGCTGATGACAAACAAAAACATTCTCATTAGTGGTGTCCTCTGCCCTTCTCTAAATCCAGCCTGACTCCAAACAACTGCTATGAGTCATCTCTTGTCAAAATGCTTCCAATTTTCTCAGATTTTCCACTTCCTCCGGGCTTTTTTTTATCATGATCAGAAACCAGTTAAGCTCAATGCTACGCACTCTAATCTGCACCTATCTAATTAATGGAGGTGGCATTTCTGATTTATTGTATCCGCATGCTGCGGAGAGTGCCAGTGACTTTCAGAGAAGAGAAACAAAGAGGAAGGCAGGAAATGCATGCATGGTATGCTGCAGCTTGCCAAGTGGCCATTAAGCTCCAAAAACTTTAAACAGCATCAGACAAGGTGGTGATAGTTCACTCTTCATCGCATCAGCAGGCTCCACCAGTACCTCCTTTGAAGACACAAGCCTTATATCTTGCAAACAATCAATCATTTATATCAGGGCATCACAGTAAAACCCAGAGAGAGGAGTGATATAATGGAGGGATACACCTGCAGGAATGTAGAGAGATACCACAATACTCCTCCTCCTCTTCCTCCTCCATTTGCCTGATGTTTTTGTAGTTGATCAGAATTTTACGTTTGTATGCATTTCCTTGCAACAGGGTGTTTTCATGTAATTTCCCCGAGGGAGTCATCCCAAAGGGATCAATAAAGTCCGTCTAAGTTCTAAGTTTTCACCACTTCAGACAAGGTTATGCAGTATTTCAAAGTCTTTATGCTAAGCTAAACTAACAAGCTGCAAACTTTAACTCATGAATACAATTAGATAAAAGGGCAATGTCAGTCTTGAAAGGGAATTGATGTGTGTGCCTGTGTTGTATTTCAGGTGTGTGTTTGCATGTGCGTACATACTTCTCGTATATCCTCTGGCCCCTCATGAAGACCTTGGCTTCACTGTCCAACGGGAAGGTGCCGTCGTCCTTACGGAACCGGTAAAACAACTTCATGTCTTTGAACTCCCGGTGCTCGTCACACACTGAAGAAACATGCATGCACGAAAAACAAAGAAACTGTTTTAGTTTAAAGGGCTTATCATCTGCGAGAATGACACATTGTCTACTATACAGAGCAATAAGGCAAGACCAGAGACATAGATGTGTATACAAAGACAAACACAGATGGACACAGACACAGGAAGAGGCAGCCTTAATGTTTCCTGTTAGATTGTGTCTTGATATCTTAGCATCAAGGCCAACATGCAGAGAGTTAAATTGTGAGACTCAAAAACATAGACACATGTATCAGGTTCATATCTCAGGTAACTGTGACAAACTGCGCATTTACTTTACAGTTAAATCCATTTACTTTAATTCAATCCAGCTGTCAGCTACAGGGGTCATTTCAGGTTATGGCCAGTATGTGCTGAGAGTAGCTTATGATGGTAGAATGTAGCACAAGAAAAAAATCTTGGGAATTTTGATAGTGTTTGTATAAAGCAGTCACTAAAATCTAAACATCATTAAATCATTAATCTACAGCTGGGATGAGTTAACATTGAGTTGGCTCTTCCTCAACGTCAGCTAAAGAGAAGGAGGCAGCCAGCTCCTTCTGTCTCTGTGTTCAGTGTCTGGTCAAACGTGAAGCAGGTAGCGAGATGCTACATTGGAGCCAAATTGGCTGGGAGACATGGAGAATCATCCATTAAGAGGCACCAGGCGTTCCCAGAATATGTCAACACAGAAAGAAAGAGAGAGAACAAGAGCAGGACAGGAACAGAGAGCCTTGCATTTATAGGAAATAGAAAGCACCAGAAAACTACAAGCAAGACTAACCCCACACACCTTGAACATATACATACACACAGCTCAGCCTTACCATGGTGAATGATGCTCTGGTCTAAAAGCTTCTGCATGATCTTGATAGCCGTGTCTCGATCTGAGGCCTCCTTGTGTTCGATCAGCCAATCGATGAGCTCCTTGGCCACAAAGCAGTTTGGGTAAGTTCGCAGGTGGTGCCGCCGATCCTTGATCACCTTCCCCTCATGGAGCCGAAGCCTGGAGGGCAGTCAACAATCTTTAAGCATTTAGCATCAAGTATTAACTATGCTACATGCTAAATTCATTACAGAATAATGCTAGAATTATTTTATCCCATGAAAACACCAAAACCAACAATGCATGTGTCTGTTTCTTACTACTTTCTCACTTCCCTACCCAGTTTGTAACACTCAGCCCCAAGCCCATTTGCTCTGATTAGTCATAATTCAATATGGGTCACAAATACATAGTTTCATTTCTGAAAATGGCTAAGTAGTTTCCTAAAACAGCTGGGCTCTGAAGTTTTTAGGGAAAGTTACTAGAACAGATAGAAACTGTGCATTTGCTGGGGACTACTTTCATTGGTGGATTAATATTTAATGCTATAGTGATTATTCACTGCAGCGGTATGTTGCATAAGGGATTGACTCCAAATAGACTGCAATGCATGTGTTCATTGTAATGAGGGAACATATGACCCAGTGAATGGGTTCCACCCGGTCTCATTAACAACAACATTGGTGCTCTAAGACAGGTGTAAAGGAAAAAGCCTTATCAGAATGTGGCTACACAGGCAATATATAACAATAAAAAACAGAATATTGCAAGCCTTCTCCTTTAACATTCACATTAACATTGGTGCTTTGCTTTGAGTGAAGTAGTAGAGGAATGTGAGTCTATTTTAATTTCATTTCATTCGTTTCAACATTCTTGGCTAAAGTTTTGGTTGATGATCAAATTCTAAAACACTATTCTCATTTGAAATGTCAATCACAGCAAGAATTCATAAAAATAAAGACAAATCCATCACTTTTTAAAGGTTGCAGCTTACATTCCCAGTTTTAGTTACCTGTGTGTGCTGCATATCATTTTAGTCTGTATGATGAACAATCCTCTACTAGTAGAAAACAGTTATCTTGAGAACAATCTGAACATTCATTTGAGGTTAGACAGAGCAACTCAGTCCTGTGCATGGTATTCAAACTGTCTACAGGGATTTATGATGTGACTATATTACATGATGACATGACAAACCTCTTCTGCTTCTGTAGATGGCCTAGATGCTGGTTTCATCAAGGTGCCCTCTTTCTGAACCTGAGTATTGTGAAACAGCCCACCACAGTCTTAGCCAAGCCTCCTGCAGCTAGCTAGTTCCACTCCATGCTGAGTCTGTGTGCAGCTGGCTAGGATCACTTTGGATTAGCAATGACAGCCCAAGTCCAAGTCAGCCCAGCAAGACCCACGTGCTGTACTGCCAAGACTTGAGATGAGCAAACAACCTCAGATGAGCAAGTTATAGACTTCGCTTCCTTCATCATCATCCTCTCTCTCTCTGTGTGTGTGTGTGTGTGTGTGTGTGTGTATAGCTTCAGAAAATTTCTGTCTAATCTACCCGTAAATCATTTCAAATGGAGCTGGAAGTGAAATCATCAATCTTGCTGTTTCCTTACAGGAGACTTCTGGTAGGAGTTCATAATCTGTTGGTTATTAACATTTCTAAAACTTGTGCTGGTTCAAACAATGACAGACGGGAGCATTTCTGCATGAGTCTGTGGCACCCAGTGCGAATATGAGTCAATTTGTGATGCCTCCCTCTCTACTACAGTCAGCCATAGTGCAACAAACTGTCTATTCACAACTATGGACTGGTTACAAGACTTACTGCAGCAGCTGCATGTGCCCAAGTATCACAATAGCTGAATTTTGGTCTGTTTTTCAGCCCTGGTACCTGAAGCAGATCTGCTCCAAGATATGGGCACTTGACATGATGGGGCACAAATGTGTGATAAGATATTTTTTTAAAAGCCAGTGTACTGTTATCAGTACCAGGAACCATGTCAGCCATGTTCCATGAGCTGGGCTCGTGATAAAACGATCAAACAAAGGTGTGGATTAGGTACACTCCTGGCTGTGTTTCATATCAGGTCTAATTTTGTCTTCATGAATGCTGCTGCTCATAAACGACGTTGACTGTGACTTTCTCGTGCCCTCGTGTCACTGTTTGGTTGGGAACTATTAATTAAGGACAAAGCCAAGGGACAAGGCTAAATCGGGGAGTCAAGGTAAAACACTGAGGGGGGACATCAATCATTAAACTGTCCAGTGTGTGTGTGTGTGTGTGTGTGTGCTCATACAGCACAATGTAACAAGGCTATGAATCTACAGCCATGCTAGGTGCTCTGTGAGACTGTACTTACAGACAGTGGTGCTTTGAGCTATATGCTAACATGCTAATACTGAGCAGGTATAATATTTACCTTGTTCACTTAGTTTCATTTTAGTTAATCATTAAAACATACTAACAGTTGTTAATAGCACTTAACATAGGTGATGCTGATGGGAATGTCATTAATCTTGAATGTTGGACAAATTCAGTTTTGACCTGATGACAGGGCCAGATTAAATTTAAGGGATCGCCAAAGATCGCTAGGCTTCATCCTCTGGTGACCATGAATATGTGCCAAATTTCATGACAGTAAGTGGGTGAAATATTTCATTCTGGACCAAAGGGGTGGACCAGGCCGACAGAACAACTTGGTGGTGGTGTGACTAAGAAGGATCTCAGGCTCTAGAAGAGGCAGAAACACAGAGAGCAAATCTTGTATGTCACAACCTCCAAGTCCTTTCCCCCAGAACAGCAGCGTCTCAGAGGATTCTGGGATAGCCACCCCGGCCAACCCTTCGTTCACTGACACCAGCAACACTGCCAGCTGGCAGCCTCAGCACACAGCTGTGCCAGGGACACTGACACACACACACACACACACACACACACACACACAGAGTATACAATGACAAAAAGGGAAATACACACTGGTGCTGAGCAAGAGTACCCTGAGTATGTCCAGACACAAACTATTAATCTCTCGAGGTGATGACTTTAGTGTTACTTTTTATGGTTCCTCAGAACAGGACAATGTTACAGCATGTGCTTCTTCACAAACAGCAAAACTCCAATGCATCTCACTCAGCTGGAAAACACAATTCAGTGGCGTATTTGCCTCATAGTTCAGTGGGGGACTGAAATTCCAGGCATTGGTGCCATGCTTTACCTACTGAGGCTCTATTCATTGCTGGGAGCGTGAGCCAGCAAACGCCACCGGAGGTTATGAGGCCTTTCTGTACGTACCATAGGTCAAAGGGTACAGCGTGTCAACAACACTCGGAGGGTTAGTGATACAATTTCCTGATAGGAACAAATTGGCAGGACATCGTAATGTAATACGGTCAGGTTCATCATTCCCTCTGCAGCTCAAAGGGCACTGTATTACTGGAGCAACAAAAACTACTCATGTGTTCAGTCTTACAACAGCTAAGCAGAGGAGGATCCTGCAGAGTCTGACAATTACACTGCCTCAGGCTAAAATGTGTTTGTTATATACTGTAGGTGAGGAGCAGCAGGGTTGTGTGTGTGTGTGTGGATGCCTTTTTTCATCTGTGCATGCTGCAGTAGGGATGAAACTGTCTGTAGAGCCGGTTTGCAGCGAGGGAGAGCCACACGCGTCATCATTAACCCGCTGTCAAACATGCTTACAACACCCACTTTCCTTATTTACTGCGTAATGTCCTGTCATGTACTCGTTCATCCTGATATAGGACACAAAAACGTGCACGAGCTGGCATGCAAACTAAAATAACAAGGGGGGGGGGGGGGGTTAAGTGTTAATAGGGAATCGTTATGCAAGGATGACTGCAAATTAGTCAGTTTGCAAATAGTCCTGACACAATCACAGCAGTTTCCATAGAACAATGTTTGACATCCAGGGGTCAGCGGGGCACCCGGGGTATAGGGACCGACCGACCTACCTCAGCTGTTCTCCGGTGACGAGCACCTCGGCCAGCCGCTCCAGCTCTGCAGCCTTCTTCTGCATGGTGTTCAAGATCCCGTCCATGTCTCTGCTAACAGCCAGCCACATACAAAGACATTCCACACTGGTAAAATGCCCCGGTCATGCATTATTTATTTATTTATTTACTTGCAAATAAATCTTTTAAAAATGCAGTGCAGCAAAGTGTGCACCCTGTGGCTTATTTTTAGCTGACAAACATACACAGAGGGGAACGAATGTATTGAAAAACAAAGGCATGCGTGCATCCACGCGGTGATGATTTCAGAGAATGGACGAAGCACTGACACCTGTGTTTTTGCTTACCCTTCAAGCACCATGGAGAGCGAAAATATGACTTTATCAGGTATTCCTTTGATGAACGAGGAGGAGAACTATTCCATGTCGGGGAAAAAAACACATGCAGCGCTGCAGACAGTCACAGTCATAGCCCAGCCTCAGCGTGTGCCAGCAGCTCCATACATCAACAGCAACCCACTTTTTAATTCCTCGAAAATCTCCACGAGCTCCAAATATCTGCACACACACACATACGTACGTGCGTGCGTGCGTGCATGCATGCGCGCACCTCCCTTCATGAACCCCCTGTTCTCTGTGGGTGCAGCGTTAGTGAAAACAGCACGCTCCCTGGGTTTGGTTTGTTTGTCACTGAAACGCCACACTCGAATGAATGCACGTTTTTCTCCACGGCGCAAGCCAGTACCCATCCACAAAGCCCCCGCATTGGGAGGACTCGCGTTTCGTCACTGGGGGAGTTAACGGGAGGGGCGGGGTTACAGACACGCGTGGATACGCTCGATTCATACACCGTCGGGTACAGGAAAGAATTACAGTGTCAGGTGGGTGGGACGTGTATTTTTAATTCTGAGTTGTATTGTGTATATGTATTACGCAAACACAGAACATGCAGTTGTAATGAGTGACTCGTGTAACAGCAAAAACATATCTGATCTCTGATCTTTACGTATTCTTTTTTTGTGCAAAGTGCTGAAAACATAACCATGATCACTGTGACAAGCTTTAGATTTAAACCAGATTTGGACCAGAAAATCTGAGTCTGAAAATCTGACTAATTCCTAGGAGGCTCTCCAGTGAGTCAACATCAGCAAAGTGAGATTGTTTTCCCTCTGATATCAGTGAGAGTTCATCTGCTTGAAAGTTACCCCCCCCCAGCAGTCCATATATTGTGTCCTATACTGTGGCTACTCAGAAGTTAAATGGAATGTAAATGAAAGGATCACTATAAAAACAGCAATACAGTGTAGGGTAACAGAAAATGCACTATATGGTGGCCACTTGCTCAGATTTTTTTTACTCAAATATACTTTCTTACAGATAAATACTGTCTCCTTCAATCATTTATAAATCCCCTAACTTGATCATTGCAAAAGCCTGTCTGATAGCTTCCTGGATCATCTGACAAAGTTAATGAAAATCCACTCACAGCTTATTGAAATATCCTGATACCTTGTGGCCATTATGTAGGTATACATAAACAAGAACACAGAAATGCCTCTGACATGCAGGCACTTTCATCTGTTGTTCAGTTAATGAGATGAGAAGTAACAAGTTGTTGTTGAGTTGAAACAGGGCCAAAGCATGAAGATGTGTGTTTTATCTCAGTGTTACTACAGAAACTAATCTGGGCAGAAAGATGTTAAAGATATAGAGACATACATAAAGTAAACATTATCTTCACAGAATGTGTAAAGATTTGAAACACAGATGACACATAAATAGGCAAAGTATCCCTGATGAAACTGAAAAAAGAAAGGAATCACAAAAAAGTATGTTGATAAAAAAGCAGAGCTAATGCAGGATTATAGTCCATGAGAGAAATCTAAATTTAACATGCCACTACAATCTGTACAAGAAGCAAACTCTACATCTGAAGTGACTGCACATCAGCCTATTATTCACAACATGTGAAACAACTTTCTGTAGCATAAAACCAACGCTTCACCCAGGACTGATGAAGTCATCTGGTTTTTCATTTGCTAGTGTGTGTGTTCTGCAAAGTAATGGTCTTTTGTGAATGTTTTCATAATTAATAGCTTATAACCTGCATGTTTATTTACATGACAACACCTGTATGTGTGTAAGTTAGTCAGAAGTAAAGGAGTGCCAAACACAAAAGCCACACTGGAGAAATTAAAAAGAAAAACACACTTCTTAAAATCTGTCAGAGATTATAATGAGGCCTTGACTGAGCCAAAGCATCAGTTCACTCACACACACTTTCTGATTCAATAAATATTGAAAAGGACACTTCACTGATCACTCTGTCTTTAGGTTTATGTCCATGCTGATACATAGGCAGCTAAATCCCCCAGTACACTCCCTACGTTAACCCTAGTCAGTGAAGTCACAGCAGGTCTCCATTAAGTGAAAATAAAAAACACCTGGGACATCATAAGTGATTGTGGAGGGAATTCCAGTGCGTTTACTGCATTTATTTATCATGATCAACACACATTTTACATGGTACATTTTGGAAAGACAGGCTGCACTCAACAGACAACAAACTTACCACTTCTCCGCTTTTTGTAATGGGTTAGTTTCTGTTTGTATGTTTTCTCAAATCATACTCTCATTATTCATGGATTTAATCTGTCAATCAATCTGTCACAGTGGCCAGTGAGAAAGCTCACATATAATTACTGACAAAGAGAAAGAAAGATCCACTGATCTGTTTGCAACCAGACATTTAAACTGACTCTTTTTCAGACATGTCTCCGCATTAGTTAGTTTAGCTTCTACAACTTAGATTTTTCTCGGTTACAAATGGGCATTATTACATAAATGTACAAACACATTGGCCAGTTTGAATTTATTCAGATTGTTTGTTACAGTGCATGGTGGATACTGACATCTGCTGGTTAATGGAGGCATTGCAGGAAATGAGGTCAATTTATTTTTTACTTTAAAAAAATGCTTTGAGAACATCAGTGGCACTCGTAATTCCTTAATGTTAATAAATATCAAATAGATTTATTTGTAAAAAAAAATAATAATAATAACAGTCTTGACTGAAAACATGATGGTTTGCTAATGAAGTGATCATTTGCTCCCATAAAAAACAAAAAACAAAGCCAAATCAAAAACCAAAGTTGGTCTATTGCAATGCATTTATTAAATATTTTCTTACAACAATCATACAGCACATATGTATATGATTGCTCTTCATCTTAATTCTCAGTTGACTATGAAATAAGGACCTCAAATGACAAACAAAGTTAGTATTAAGTTAGTAAACTGAAGACAGGAATAACATTTGGATGGCAAAGGTAGGCAATCAAAACTGAACTCCCCACTGCAAATCAAATTAGTATTGAAGGGGTTTCGCACAAAAGCCAAAATGAAACAAAGGTAAATGAATGTAGGCCTACAATATATATCTTTTTTAAATATACAATGTATGCAAATGTAACAAAATACATCAACCTACAGGTCTAATACCAACATCTTCATAGGTGCATAGAAAACTCACACAACTATCTCTAAGTGCTCAGAACAGGCTGCATGTGGCAAATCACGGCTGTTTATTCTCTAACAGTAGAACCTGGCTGTCAGCATTTTTGCTCAGACTGCAAAAAGAAAAACTTATAAAATGTTTTGAGTTTGAGTTTAGAGAGGCAACAAACAGCAACAAACAACCTGGAAGAAATGGTTGCATTCATAAGTTATTACTAGATATAATTTATTGCATACCGGTATTTGCATGTAAATGTTGGCTCTATATGCAGGTCAACATGCTGAGGCCTTTCACAGAATGCCTGTGCTGTTTAATCCCCCTACATGGCCACTGCTAACCACTATGAGAGGAAAATAAACATTTTGTAACTGATTAAAATAGTATTCAATAACAAAAATCATTTTGTATAAATACACACCAGCTGTTATTATTGCATGTAGAAGTTGCTGTGCTCCCTCCAGAGGAACAGTACACATCCAAAACAAAAGCAGGAAGCAGATTGTCATATGACTAAACCATTATTTTCAAACATGTGAGTGAACAGCAGATTGTCTTTTCTATCTGACTGAAACATTAGGTACCTGTGATTGATTTGTGAGGAGCTGACCTGCACAATATTGTTGTAAATGTTCATTATTAGTTGAAGCTTTGGACTTATAGGATTTATAGACTGATTTGAACGGTACTTTCACAGCACAAGTGTGAATGTGAAGTTGAAGGCACACAGTATCTAAAACGAATTGACTATAAGATATTTACACAGCCAATGCAACTGATATTTACATAAAAAAATAATCATATGGCATCACTTCAGCAAAGTCAGTATGCAGCAGAGACAGCGCAACGCTTCACTGCATTCAAAGTAGGGTTTTGGTGTATTACGATACTTCATCAATGGGTCATAACCTTTTTGGGTTCTGCACAATGGAGACTTCATTAACATTCCTGTCAAAATACACATCAGACCGTGGTGTGATCTGAGGCGTTAAAGCAATCAGTCCTCTACAACAAGAATTGTACACATCAGCTCCTGCAGTTCAAAGTCACTCTTTGGCAGTTCCTTCTTAAATCCACCAGGTGTCTCCCTCCACCTGCAGCAGAGTTAGTAGGAAGGGGCAGTGATGGAAGAGGAGCTGCTGGGCTCAATGTGCTTCAGGTGGCAGGAGTGGCAGAGAAGGTGGCCGTTCAGAGGGTAGCAGCGGTGACCCTCCTCGTCATTCAGCTCCATCTTGCAGTCCTAAAAGACACAGAGGATGAGGTGGATGAGAGGGATGCATCCACTGAATGAGCCTGAACAGACAGAGCAGAGGATAATTGGTTTGATTCCTGCTCTGCGTTGACCACATTTCCAACAACTGAAAGACTGGACAGCAATTATTGTCTCGGAAGTGTGCAAATACAGGCACTTACAAGAGATTTATCTCCACATTTACAAAAAGATCTGAACGTCTCATCATTAGTACATTCCTGGTTCATGGTTCATCAGAGATTCCTTTATCTGCCTTATGGCTCACAGTTTCAAGAAAGAAATCTGTCTACAAAGGCAAAACATGTTCATGTTCCTCTTTTAAAGAAAAACTGACTGGGAGGACACAGTCACTCAACAGTTAAACACTACTTTAAGAGGGAGCTGCTCTTTACACCCCACTGATTTTTATGTACGTGAAATGAAAGAACAGCAGCTGTCAATCAGCCTTTGGCAAAAAAAAGAGAGAGAGAGGCACTTGAGTAAACTGATGAGATAGTGATGATGAGGTGTTGCATACCTGCTCTCCTCAGCAGTACATAATTATTGCCAAGACTGTAATTAAGCTTGGGGGTCTACTCATTATGATTTCTCTTAATGAGCCATTCAGAGGCTCCCTGGCTTGCTGTTACTAAACAGGCATGTTTTCAGTTTTGTAGCAGCGAATCGAGACTTGTTTTCTACCCACCTCACAGTGATAGCATTCCACATGATAGTCTTTGTCCATAGATACAACTCGAATGGTTTCATCAGAGCCCTGGAAAGAAATTCAGACAGACAAATGTAACTGAAGCCAATCTCGCCAGGAGACACTCCACTGTCTTATTCTATTCAACTTGTCAGTCTGACAAAAGCTTCAAAAGAAGATCGATAAAAAGCGTGAGCACACTGATGTAAGCCAAGAGCTGAATTTTCTGTACTTTTAACTTCTCTGCATTACAATCATCCCTTTGAGCACAAACCCACTCTGAAGCTGCATTATCAATAAAGTTTCATTATATTTTTTGGGAAAAAAGAGCTCAGGACCTTTGTGACAAAATTGAACTTGCAAATCCTACTGGTACACGTGGATATAGACACAAAATCTAGCCGCTGGGAGCAAAAGATTGTGATCATTTACAAATATGTACAAAGGTCTTGTATCTTAATCTGAACATTTTGTAAGTGTGCTCTTTGTCCTCCTGATTTGTCCACAGAGACAGCAGTTGGGGGTTTTTTGTAATCTTTTTTTGGTTACAATATCACAATGTCAGCCTGAGAGGGAACTCCCCTGAACTCCCCTCTATACAACAGCATGAATGCACAAGACAGACTAAGCCCCCTACCCCCTATACACACACACACAGACACACACAGTACCTCTCCTCTAAATACCGGCTTCACTGCTTACTAAAGGGGAAGGGCAAGGGACATTCCAGCAAAGTCAACTCTAATTTTGGACATTTCTTTGCTTTTGCCAGCGTGTCCTGTGTGTGTGTGTGTGTGTGTGTGTGTGTGTGTGTGTGTGTGTGTGTGTGTGTGTGTGTGTGTGTGAATCACACTTCTCCCTACTATCCTCCTCCTCTTCCTTTAAACCACATCAAATCACAGCACAGAGATATTAGGCCTCACATCGTGTTGACCTGTGGTCTAGTGGGAAATATGGCTGTGCTGAACTAACTGCTATTTCCACAGCTAAATTCTACGTTTGGGTTATAAGTGAGTAAACATGAGGAGATAAGGATTTCTAATCTGCCGAGTTCCTGCTAGCTGAAGGACCACAGGTAAAGGTGAACACTGTCTGGATGATTCACACCGTGCACCGTGCTGAAATTCATGTTACACTCCCTCTACACTGAAACTTGCCTTTGGCACTTTGACAGGGTTTGATGCTTAAACACTACAACTGATACTGCGTATGCCTCCACTGCCAGTCTTTGCTCAGACCTGGCTGTAACTCAAGTTCACCACAGGGTTAATTATTCTCTAGAGCCAAGTTAAAAAAAAAATCCATGAATTTATCATATTGTTGTGTACATCTACAGTAGGTTAACATTTCAGTCACAAATACATTTGCCAGGAAATTAAGAAAATTGGCATCTACCACTGAGTATATTTTAAGCTTTAAGTTTTAAAAACATTCAGCACACACATCTCACATTACACATATAACACATTCTGCTGCTATAACATGACAAAGAACACAGCACCACCAGGAGCATACACACAACATACACAATACACCAATGGATATGCAATATGTGGATAGTACTAGTAATGTAATACTACTATCAGAGCATTACCTTAACATCAGTGTAATGGACTGCACTTATATAGTACTTTTCTAGTCATATCAGTCATTCAAAGCGCTGCACACTACAGGTCAGATTCACCCATTCACACACACATTCATACAGCACTACCTATACGAAGTGCTCACATACACACACATTCAGACTACGTATGATACATCGGGGCAATCTGGGGTTCGGTATCTTGCAAGGATTTGACTGGAGGAGCCAGGATCAAACCACTGACCCTCTGATTGGTGGGCAACCGCTCTACCTCCTGAGCCAAGTAATCTAAATTATATGATAAAAACTTTATCCCAACACAAAACCATAATCATGGTCAAGATATATATTTATCACAAGCTGATGTTATCTTACCTCTGATGGCAGAATAGGCTGATTACAGGCTGCACATTTAGGGGCCAGGACCCTGAGAGAGAGAGATGGAGACAAAGACGACAAATTGGTTAACTACACCAAATATGTTTCATTCAGTTAATTAATGAACTGAAGAGAAATTCAATCTATCCACAGATTACAGTTCATATCTGATGTCCCTCTGTCAACCTTTAAACCCATTTAGCCCCCTCTTTCTCTCTTGACTCTGACCAGATTTGAGATCTAGATTCAATTCAGGATATGCCAGGCTTGCAGATGTGCTGGCTTTCCATCACACACGTGATTCTCCAAATCTCCAAAAAGCAGTAGAAAAACAAAAAGCAAAATGAATTCATTATTTCCACACACATGGCTGGCACCTGGATGTCTGAGAGAATAACAAAGGGCCTCTTAGTGTGGATGGGCATGACTGTGGCTAAAAGTCAAACACATACTGTATACACAATAAAGTTTGTCTGATTTAATCAGCATAGAGAACATGTGGGAGCTGCCAGACAGTGATCGGCCGTGTGCTTGGCTGGGAAGTACATGCTGTCCCAGCAGAGAGAAAAACGGCTGTTAACTATAGAGCTGCCGTAGAAGCTGAGGCACTCCAGGTACTGCTGTTGATAATTCACATTTACATACAGTTTCTAAGAGTGGCTAACAGGCACAACATCAATTTTCCTCACACACACACAAAACTCAGATTCTTCATTCAGACGTTAGAAGCCCTGTATTTGCCCTTCCAGAGAATGTCACTGTTGAGTTTAGAGGAGAGGAGCCATGGCCGCACACCACTCCTCACACCTCTAACTGGACAGTGATCTTTTCTCCCTCCCCCTAACTCTCCTTTCATCCCTGAGTACACTTCTCATGTGTCTGCTACACGTGTCAGAAAGAAACTCTTGCAGATGCTTCTCAACCTGACCCTGCAGCAGCAGCAAGGGAAAGTTAAGGGGCTGCGCTGTGATTCAACTTGGAATATGAAACCAAGGAATTTTTTTCTTCCAGGGTCACGCTAAACTAATTTAACACAGATAAATTCAGGTCATGTGCTCGTGTTACTCTGAGCTACTGGGTAACAAGTGACGCTCACCTGTGGTAGTCTTTGACACAGTAGATCTTATTTTCAGTGTCCACAGTGAAGGGCACTCCATCAAGACTCTCATTACAAACGACGCAACGGAAACAGCCAGGGTGGTAGGACTTCCCGAGGGCCTGCAGGATCTATAAAGAAAGAAATAAGTGAAGAACATCAGGAAATCTGTGCTTGGTTTCATTCTGCTTCACATTTCCTCACTCTCTGTATCCAAGAGAGTAAAAATAGTTTTTGCCTTTAGATTAGATTAATTTTTAATGATCCATGTGGGTATACTGAGTCATCACAGCAACAAAGAAAAGGACAAGGCTAAGAATAAGCTTACCAAGAGCAACAAGTAATCACACCTACCAAATAAAACTGAAAGAAAACCACAAGAGTTAAGTAATAATACTATGTCTTCTCTGATAGATTTAAGATAGAAGCAAACAATATGTCCTATGTAACATACAAGAAGATGTACATAAGATAGAAAAAAACACTCTCAGTGAGCATGCCCAGCAGATTTCTATTGTAAGAGAGCATTTTGAATGTGCAGATGTGAAGATAAGGCAGCACAGTAAAAACTCCTTCAGCTCTGTGTGTGGAGTCATGTCAAGAAAAATCCCTCAAATGCTGCAGCACTTCCTGACTTGATCACATGCTTTGTCTGTTTTTGTTTTTACCCATGAGACTGTGTGTGTGTGTGTGTGTGTGTGTGTGTGTGTGTGCGCGCGCGCATGCGTGCGTACTGTACATGTATGAGAAAGTGCGGGACACACACTCACAGATCCGATGCTTCCCTCCAGAGTTTTTATCCAGATGTGCCCACAGAAAGCTCATTTAGGGTGAAGTAACGCTAAGCTTCTGCTGAGATCACCTGGCTCAGACCCACGCACACAAACTCCCACATAAAAGCACACATAGACTGGAGAGAAGTAACAGACACTCACCATGTCCATAATCAGATGTCCACATGCGTTGCACTTGTCCGCAGACTGCTGGAAACCAGAGTACTTTAACAGACAGAGGAAAGACGACAGTGATGTCATTGGAATTTGGTTCTTCAATGGATGACTGAAATCCCTGACTCTCTGTTTCAGACTGAGCACTAAACAGCTCCACTGTGTCCCAGGCATAATCCCAAGTAGCCTATGTGGTTTAGCATGTGTAGTTGTACTTAAATTTATCATGAAAACAACTCTTCCTCTTTGAGAACAGAATTGCTACAGTCTTCAATTAAAAAATCATAACAAACACAGACTGTGTGTGGAATTTGTTACAAAAGAATGAGGCCTTTCAGAGTGAATATGGCGTGGTTCCTGAGATTGGCATTTCACTCATCCAGTGTTTGAATCAGTCAGCTCAGCTTTATTATTCCTTATTATGTATGAGCAGTGTCAGTGAGGAATGGCCACACCAACAGGCTAGGCAGAAGAGCAGCCGTAATTAACAGCACACAGAGGGAGCAGAGCCAGAGCAAATTTAATTCAGTATAAATTTTGATTTTAATTGAGCAGCTAAAAGCTTTTGGTGGAAGGGCAATTAGATACGGTTTTACACAGCGAGGGCTCCTGGGGTAAACACGCACAGAGCTACTGACAGTGTAAATAAAAGGATGAGTTGGGAAAGTACTTACAGCAAAATAAAAAAGGGCGGATTTTCTATAAAGACACAGTCACCACACTGGGTGCAAAACGTGCACTTGAACTTACAAAAAACTTTACCACAGGGTTTCAACTGTGTTAAATGTACATCCTGTGATTATGCATACTGTACGTTTTCCTTTTGTGCAAAGGACATATGGTCATACTGCACTGGTGTGAATGGCCTGACTGCCCTCCACCCTATAAACCATAGCAAAGCAGCTTCTCCAGTTACTGACCTCCTTCCAGTCCCACCCAAGGGAGGAAATTGATATGAATCAGCTACATTACATGTTGTAAACTGGGCCACAAGGTGAACGTGTCTACCCTAAATTGTCTATTTAAGTTGAAGGCTGACATATTATTGGTTGCATTTAAGTGAATTGAACCTAACAATGGTGATTTAAAGTGATGTTTCCTTGTTAGTCGTAATTATAGATAGATTTTTACAACTTTAAACAGAGAAGTGCATTGGGTGAAATCACAACAAAGACTAGAAGAACACATACTCAGCAGAGGTATACTAAATATAGTGTGTATTGACTGCTCACCAGAAAGTCCTCTTCACAAAAAACCTTCCCTCCGACATAGTAGAAAGCCTTCCCTCTAAGCCTTCGACCTGGAGAAATAAACAGACAGAAAAGCCCATTTGTGTGATTTCACTTGAGCAATACAAAGCATGATCTGTACCTTGACCTCTAAAAAACAGTCTGAAAGAAAAAAATGTTTTGTCATTATTGCGATACAATGAGTAGATTAAAGCGGACTATAGAAGTCAATGATATGATGTTGAAATGTCTTCGTAGAAAATCTTGCGAGGCCATGAGCCCAGGCTCAGAAAATAGTTACAGCACTAATGCATAAAGACCGTGGTGATTAATTACAGCCATTCGAAGGTAATGGACCCTCTTGCAATATTCATTATATCCTGCTAAATCCCAGGCAGATAAATCAAATAAACGGATCTGTGGTGTGCTAGTGTCTTAATATAATATTGCTGGGACACAGAGCAGGCTGCAGCAGGAAAGGGAACACATCTGGATCAAACACATGTGCAGAAAATGCTGATAAAATCCAATTGCTAGACAGGTGCAATAGATTAAACACTCTGCTCTATTGGATTTCATGGCAACCACAGGCCAAGACCTACAACGACCCACTGTATTCTTCTTCTTTGTTCCTTTCTGGTGTCTTTCCACATGCTGGGTGCGCTTCCTGTCTGTCTGTGCGCTTTAATCGTTCTATGGTCTGGATCTGGCTTCTTATGGCAGCACACACTCACATACACACACACACACACACACACACACAGAAAAAGCTCCCTGCTCACTTCACATAGCTATTCTTGCCCAGGTCCCACAGGAAGAGGGAACATTCCTCACATTTTCTGAGCAGGGAGGTGAGGGAGGGGACAGGCAGGGAGGAGGAGGGGTTAACCTTGGTAAACAGGAGCCCTCTTTATCTCCCATCTCATGCTCTGTTTACCTGATTACTTGTATCCAGATAGATTCACACACTGATTTAGCCACTAGGAAACACAACTCATGTTACTTTATTCAGGGATGTCTCAGTATTAAGCCATCATGGGCAATGTTGCAAGTTACTGAGCAGGACTGCTTAATGGAAACACTGGACTTTTTTGTAGGGATCTTTACCTCCATGTGACGAAGTACTGAGATTTGTCAAGAACCATTAATTAAACCAGTTGACCTGTCTTTAAATCACTAAAGGTGATAATTTGCTTGTCAGTAGGGGTGAAAGAAAACAATAAACTGTTTTTCTTTAACAATGAGCTTGAATTATATGTTGAATATGGAGATAACAACAAAGAAAAAATTGAAAAAAATAAACCCCATGATTTATCCTTTTAAATAAATGGCACATGAAATTCTCTGGACCAGTTATTCACAATTAAATTATTGTACTTTAATAGAATAATAATGTTCACAGCAGCCAAGGTCTAGCCAAGGCTCGTACAGTAAACACCTTATCAGGAGACAAGTTATTTTGATCGGGCCGAGGTGTCAAACTGGCTTTGGGCAATTACTGACAGACAATCTTGGAACTGTGTCCCTTAAGGAAAAAGGGAAGGATGAAGGGGATGAAAGTGAGATACGGGCCATTCCTCTTGTTCGCATTCCTGCCTTTTTTTTCCAAGTGAGTCATAGAGGGAAGGCTTTGCAGAAAGATAAGAGCTTAATTAAAGTCAGGAGTCAGGGCTGACGGTTTGAAAAGCACCAGAAAGAAGTGTGACTGTTGCACTTTCATAAAAATGTAAAATACCTGAGGGACAGAACAAAACACACAGCCATTTTCTAATTAAAACATTCTATGAATTCTCTTATGTAATTCCATTCAGAAAATAAGCAGTTCACAATGACCCTACCATGACTTCCTCGTTGAGCCTTAACTCTGCTCTTTCCTGTGAGTAGATTACTCAAGTAAGACATTTCAGCAAAAGAGCCACATCTCTTTTACACCAATTTCACATTTGTAGACTATTCAGTCTCATCTTACGTCATTTGCTGTCCTGCTAAATATATCTATGTATGTTAAATTGACAAAGTAAAAAACCTCTGTGCACTGACAGGAATTGTCTCTGGCAGTTTGAAAGCATTTCTTTGACTATGAACAGCACCTGGGACATTTGGTCAAGGCCCTGACATTCTACCCACCAGATGTTAACATACCAACGATTCAGGACCAATCAAATCCTTGTTTGTGTTCTCCAAAGACTGTGGACTGGCTGGGATAAAGGGCTGATATTATGAAAGTAGAAACTGAGATGGGGAATGGATACCACTGTTATTGCATTACTGTTGTGTGAAAAAATGACCAAAAAGAAAAAAAAAAAAACAACCCACATGCTTAATGTAGCTGCAAGGAAGGCACATACATCTGTGAAGTCATTTCTACTTGCATTTCATTTTAAATATAAATATAATGGAAGCAAATATAAGAGAATCTCATATAATCTCTTTTCAGAGATCTGTTGGCTACTGTGTAACCAAATTCCAACAAACAGGACTTAATCTCCAACTGAAATTGGTACAGCACCGTTAACTGTTTGTAAACAGTCAATGATTAGCCTGAAGGGAAGCCCCCCTGCAGCGAAGTGCTGAATCCCAGACAGCCTGAGCTCCTTTAGCCACCAGGAATGTTCTCCTGCCTCTCAGTCACACTGGGGGGAACTGGTGGAGTAAGGGCATAGAAGGAAGTTCACGGTCATAAAGACTTGTTATGCAACTCATCCAAGTGTTCTGGAGGAGGATGAAAAGAAATGCTTGATATTAAAGCACCATAAATCTGACTGCATCCGCTTGTTTACTGTGTGGGCACAAGCATGAATACATATGCATGTATATGTATCGGTGTGCCCCCGCATTCTGGCTGCATGTGGTGGTGGGTGGTGTGCACCCACTGAATGGTCTCCCTGTCCCCCATACTCATACTGTACTCCCGTCTTATTGCACCCAGCTGACATAACAGCATCCAGTGTCCTCCTGGAGCCTGACCTACTGAGGGGCCCCTATGCCAGCATTCCTCCCCAGCTAAGATGCTTTTCCCTGGGGCCGCTCACAGCAAACACAACCCTTATGCCCTCACATGGAGCAAGGTATGAGAGGTATGTGGTGTGTAGCCCCCCCCCCCATTAGTTTCACCCTGAGCCACAACGTGTCTCCTCTTTTTCATCCCCACACACACACACACACACACACAAAGAGGAGGAAGAGTAAAACAAAAAACAGAGATGTTGATCATACATTTGGGGGGTGCAACCAGCAAGGTCAAAGGTGCTGCAGAACAATGGGCCTGAGCAGAGGTTACCACAGTGCCGCAAATACTCCACATACCCACCATAATTGGGACAGAGAATTTAATTGGTTAGAGTAGAGGGTCGGGTCATACCTCAGCTATAAAAATGTACCGCTTTTCCATCCAGGAAGCTACAGGTCAGTCATACATGAGACAGTGCAGCCAGGGTGATGAACCATAACTGATGTCCTGCTGTAACTAACTGGTCAGGCAAACCTGGTCATTTTTTCAGCAGTAATGCAAGCAATAATAGTGGTATCCATTCCCCATCTCAGTTTCTGCTTTCATAATATCAACCTGAACCTAAAAACCTGGCCAGTGCAGCGCTGAATGAGTAGCCTACTGAAAAAATGCTAAACTGACACACCATACTCAGGTCACAGCAACAATATCTACCACACAGCTCACCTTGGAGCAGTGAAAACTTAATGTATTTTTATGTTAACACATCTCACAAGACACACAGCGGTTAGCTATTCCACCGCATGTGTGGCTTTACTCATTCTCTCAGAAAAATGTACATAGTTTCTGCCTCAGGGATTTAAACACAAACTGCAAACAGATATTGTTTTTGAGGATGTTGTGAAAGGTTCTGACAACCAGTGCAAGTTGCTGCAACACATGCTTTCGTCATTAACAGCTCCATGCAGTACATGCTGAAAAGTCCCACCTCATTTATGCAAGTCTTTTTCAGCTTCAAGCTCTGAACATGATTTTGATACACTTCTTAAATACAGTAAAGAGCATGAATTAATACTACAAATTATTTAATTGACAGATGAATTTGGTCTGCAAAAAGTCTTACTCTGTGTGTCCATGTGTGGGCTAGAGGAGTGACTGGCACACCCAGAAACCAAACACCAGCAGTACAGGACGGTAATCCCTAAATAATTGCGTGTTTTTGCTTGGGGCAATGAAAGACTAAAGAAGAGGGTACCACTTTGATTTAAGAGGACAGGGTCTTAGTCAAGAGGTGACATGAGCTTTACATGTGAATCACCCAAGGCAAAAAGTGAAAAGTGTTTGAAAGTGTTTTGAAAGGACTTGAAGTGTGTATTTGCGTATATGTGTGTACTTACTGCAGGCACTGCAGGTGAAGCAGCTGTCATGGTAGAGGCTACCCATGGCCTGGCAGGCCTGGTTGGCGCCATACACTGCCTTGTTACACTTAACACAAACTCCTGGAACACAAGACAGAAAGTAGTCATTTATTCAGTATCCTATCATCAATACATGTACTAATGTAGTCAGACACTATATCAACACATACTGACTCACAGAATAATTCTAAGACACAAATAAAGTCTGCTACAAAGTTTAATCATACAGTCTAGGTTTCACAATTAGATTATTGTAGGAGGATAAAGGAGCACTGTGGAGACTCTGATCCAGATTAAACGAGACAAAAACAATAGAGACGGAGGAAAAAAATATCACAAAAGTCAGGAAACTGGTTAGCGGGCTGTATCATTGAAAGGGGAAATATATCCCTATTTGTTTATTTGACTTGGCTCAGAGACTGAAAAGTCTCTGTGATAAAAATCAAAGTGTTTCTACCCTAACAGCACACAGAATCAGTGTGGCTTCATATTACGCGTAAGACATCGGGAGTGTACTTAATATTAATCCATTCACTCATCCAAGCCAAATAGATTTATAACAGATGTGCAGAGGAAATGAATATTAAAAATAAAAGCCCAAAACACTTGAAAGTAGTAGTTTTCTTTCTCTCATGTGTTGGATAAAGAACACCAGTTCATATCTTTAAACAAATTACACAATCCCTCCTTTGACTCTGGACAGCTCAGGATCATTATTACGTTTACGTTTTTAAAGCTAGAGCTACTTAGGTGCAAAACTACTTCCCTGACACCTCACATGAAAATACTATCTTATTACTTTCATCACTGCACTTCCCTGTCAATCTCCATCTCTCCCTCTAAGCATTCACTGTGTGACACGGCATGACATGAGAACTGACATATGGACTGTGACAAGTGACAAACCACATCACTGCTGACCCTTATGGGCAGTCAGCTAGCTGCTAAATCAATCAGATACGGTATGATATGACCATCCAGACATGAAGTAATAGTCACAGCAACAGGGCAACAGCGTTAATGGAGGATGAAAGCAAGACCACGAGTTAGTTATTTGTGTGTGTGTGTGTACGTGTGTGTGTGTGTGTGTGTTTATAGAAAAAGTCCCCGGAGACAGAGAAGTAGAGCTCAGCAGAAGAGCCTGGCCCAGCCCAGCCCAACCCAGCCCAGCCCTGGTCCTCCTCGAAGGCTGACAAAGAAACTTCTGTTTCCACTTTATCCAATGCACATCACGCGGCTGCCTCCTCCAAAGACACACACTGTTACATTTTTATAACCTTCTTTAAATGTTTCTCCTCAAAGACAGTCAGTAATACTATATACAACTGGGCTATATATAATTCAACTAAAGCCTCTCCTAATACCACAACAAAGGACACATCATCAGGGGCTCCGACGGCTGGAAAGAAGATTTAGAGATAATAGAGGGATATTATTAGAAAGCAAAAGAATGTTGCTCTTATGTAAGCCATTTTGTTTACATGAAAACACAGTAAAGTTCTCATCCCCTCAAACTATTTAAATGAATGAGTGACGGTCCTATAAATCTCATTCTTTTTCTTCTGCAAATGTTTACAACAAATAGTTTGTGCCTGAAAACAACAACTTAGGAGGAATATGGTTCTCAGGAAAACTGTCTACATACAGTTAGTGGACAGTACTTTTTCAGGATCTACTACTGCGCCAAAGACATTTTTCCTTTAACTTTTTACAACCTTGATTTGTACGTCCCACAAGAAAATGCAGTCCACTCTCACTTATTTTTTCCTGTTCGGAAACAGCAATTCCTTGTTTTTGTAGTAACCTACTCGCCCGTTGGGCCACTACAAATTTGCTTTTGGCCAGAGTCCCATATTCCAAAACAGTGTGATTATTCCAGGGCCTGACTACTGGCTGCAAGTGGGGGGAGGGGAAGCAAAACATGAAGCCAAAACTTCACCCCCTCCCTCACCTTTCCCAGCTGTCAAAACTCCTAGTAGATGGCTGCTTTCTGGCCAAAATGCCACTGGTTGAAAACTAAACCCTTGTCAAACATCATTGGAGCTACTGACTGTTTTCAGCCCTCCAATTAGCCCCAAGATTTCAGATTCATCTGTTACACATCCACCAACTGATAAAACATTCACTTAAGAAGTAGCAAAAGTATGTACATCACCATGTCATTCACTAAAATGTGAAACATTTAATAGATGGATGCACCACCACCTCCCTACCAGACAAGCTCAGGTGTTTATCCATTGCTTTTAGCTGACTATTTCATCTGTATCTTTTCCACTTAGCTAATTATTTCAGCTGTTTACTTTTAGCTAATTGCTTTAAGAGTTCATTTGTTAGTTTGAGCGAATTATTTCACCTGCTTATCCATTAATGTTAGTGTAATGTAACTGCTTCCACTGTTTCCATTACTTTTGGCTGGTTATTTCAAACTATTTTGACTTCTCTACTCTTCTCTAATCTATAGCAAAACATGGCTTTAGGGTGGGAAAACAGACTCGGGTTGGTAGAAGGTCTATATACAGTCTCCCTACAATACCTCACAGGTTATGGCGCTACTGCTAGAGGTGTTGCCACTTCTCCAATCAGTCCTAGGTATTCAGATTTTAAAGTAAAATTTCAAAGGTCTGAGTAATGAAAAGCTTTGTCACACCAAAAATACAACAAAATACATCCACCACGTGATATAATTTTGAAAGTACCAAAACTATATCCTACTTTCATTCAGCGAAATGTACTGTATGCTGTGTCACCTATGTCATCATATGGCATCAACCAAAGCACACAGTAAAACTCTACACCCAGGTGTGATATAACATAGTAAATTCAGTCAAATACCACAGGCCATAGATATATAGACAAACAGCCACAGGCACACGCATTAGAGGAAATCACATTCACACACACACACACACACATTAAAGTTAGCCTCCAAAAGCCCGCCAAAGCAGAAGCCAAGAATCCCTGGGAAGAGTTAAGACGAAGCTTTCCAGTCCACAGCCAGATGGGATAAATTAATCCTCCATCTTAACACAACACTAAACGCTCCTCTGAATGTGTATGTGTGTGTGTATGTGTGTGCTTGTGTGTGTGTGTGTGTGTGTGTGTGTGTGTGTGTGTGTGTGTGTGTGTGTGTGTGTGTGTGTGTGTGAAAGTTAGAGGAAGGGAGGAGGGGAGGGGACAGAACACTTGGATGTCCCACCACTTCTCCCCTCTTGGATGAACTTGTCTATAAATCTCACATCCTCTCAGGCTCTTGTAGCTCAGGACAAAAACACATCCACGACCTTGTCCCTAAATCTCTCAGTTTGTCTACTCATCCATTCAGCTGCACTGCAGGCACCTCTAAACTTGTCTGGGACTCCCCTCCCCTTTTTATCTTAAGACCTCATTTCTAAAATTCCTCACTCTCTCTCTTCAGACATTCCTCAGTGTTCCCCTGGTGCAGCCGTTTGGCATCGGACTCATTTTCCCAGAACCTCCAGCTGCAGTCATGCCAATCAGCATTCAGTGTACGGTTGGGAACTCTGATGGATCAGAGTCCTGTGTACAGACACAGCTCACTGGATCGGTTAATTACCACCAAGGCATTGGTGGAACATTTGAAAGAACATTATGTTTAGTCCTGATGCTGACAAAGAAATGTTAACTTTCAACAACCTAACCTTATTCATACAGAAATGAATAGTCCTTTTAAGTTTGAAGAAGGCATATGTGTCTTTGTCAGATTTTTCTACACAGAATTCCGAAGACACTAAAGTTTTGTGAAGAAAGCTAGCCTACTCAAGTTTTTTCTGGCATGAGAGCGTGACTCAGAGGATGACCCATGTTCTGGTGGGAAACTCCTCACAGGAACTGTGTGTGGGCTACGTGGAAATGTGTATGTGTATGAAAAGAGACATATACGGCTCTGCTTCAAAACCTACACTACTGCTGATTGTACACTGTGCTCTCCCACACATCTGTAATATTCACGTCACTGTGCTATTTAGGAGCCTCGTCGTGACAGTGACGTACACCAGAACATCTTCCCTTACACACCAATATAAGCACACAGGGGGGCTGTGGAAGGCTGTGAATTGCAATCGTGACATTCCAGCAGGAAATTCCTCCTGCGAGGAGGCGAGGGTGGGCTGTGAGTGTGAATGTGTGTGTGTGTGTATGTGTGTGTGTGTAATGGGGGTGCTTTGTGGCCTCAAACCCGATACCGCCTATCTCACGCTCTCCCCCCACCACTATCTTTCGTTCCTGAAGCGGGACGTCCCATTTTCATGAATGGCCTTGGCTCCAAACACCTGTCCAACACGTGAGCACCAGCATTCTCTGCAACAAACACTCTCCTGGCAGCATTCAGTATATCTCACCTATTAACTGTATCCGCTTCTATCAGCTGGTGTCACAGCAAATCATGTGTAATTTCCTGATAGAGCTTCTATAGTGAAGATAGACCAACAGAAATGCTACAGGCAGTAATATGAGTGATATTATTCTGCTGATGATGGGGAAACCATGGATACTTAATGTGCCCCAAACGCCAGAACTAACTGTCACAGCTGATGTTATTTATTATCATTTTTCTTGTGCACATGTGTTCATCACATGCACAAGCATGCATGGTATGCTAACAAAGACCAGTGAGAAATTTGCAAGCACAGCTCTGCAAAAATTACATCATTTGGAAATTTGCAAATGCCACTGTCAGTCATTCATAGTGGAAGGGACTAAAACGATCACAAACTTACTGGTGCACCGACCTGACAAAAGTCATCAAACTCTAGCTAAAGAGTTCAGCCATCAGTGTTGACTCAATAGTAACCTATTAAATTTCTGGGAGGATATAAAAGGGAAACATTCTTCTTTCTGTCCCTGGCCCCACCTTCCACTGCTCAAGGGTTTGTTGCAGCTGCCAAGAGGGTAGACAATGAATCATTTAAAAAAAAGACAGGAAACAAATTGGAAAATTATTCTGTCTGCATTCCACAGAGAAGAGCTCTACAGTCTCTGTCTAATAAATTTCAACTATTTAATCAGCAAAGACCACGAGAATGCCATCAAACAAAGGCATGAGATGACTGAGATACCCTCCTGATTGTCATCTTTAGAAAACAAGATGACAAAGCGTGACAGTGTGTGCATGTGTAAATATGAAATCAGACACAAGTGGATTTATGTTCTGAACTGTGGGTGGGCGGTTCTGTCATTCAATGGGCCTTACAGCAGTGGTCTGACTGACAGAGGCCCCCTTGTTGGTGATGGTGGTCTAAAAAGTCTTACCAAAGTAGTCCGCCTTTGGTTGGGCATCCATCTCTTTTTCAAGCCGTTTAGTGAGAGCTTCTAACTTTATTTCAGCAGCTGAAGGCCCCTGCTCAGGGGACTGCGTGAGGAGAGACTGGCAGGGTAGCTGGACAGGCTTGGGGGAACAAGGTGCTTCAGCTTCAGCACTGGCAGCCTGTCCACAGCTAGGTATTTGGCTGTGACCTTGACCCTGGCTGCTGCTGCTGCTGCTTTTGGAGACACCGCCAGGGCTCAAGGTAGCAGATGTCACCTGGGCCTTGGGTTGGGGTGTTTCAGAAGGTGCAGGTAGGACAGGGGAAGCTGCCACAGGACCATTATGGCTGGTAGAGGGTCTTGAAGTTGGAGAAGGTGGTGCATAATGGGCAGTGGGCTGTATGGAGGGCTGCTGCACGTGGAAATCTGCTCCTCCCGTGAAGGCACTCAGAGGCAGGGCAGGGATGAGGTCTGGTTTTGATGATCCAGAAGGTTCACTAGCCCATCCCCCGGCTGGCCCAGCAGAGGTGGGTGGACTCTGGTTTACAGGAGGAGTGACAACCTGATTCTGCTGGGATGGAAGACTGTTGGTGGCGGGAGCCGCAGGAAGGCGCTGGGGCTGCTGCTGAGACACTCCGCTGCTCCCAGACCCTGGCAAAGATGGGGAAAGCTGGTTCTCCCTGGATGGGGCCCAGGCAGCTGGCTGGCTGACCGGGTGACGAGTATGTGTAGGCGCGCTGTGAGACGAGTTTCCTGGGCTGGGAGGAGCAGGGGTGTTCTGCTGGTATGAACGTGGCTCTAAGCGCTCCTTACTATCGTAACTGTTTCCATAGCCGTATGGCCTGCCGGCTGGAAGTTCAGACTGAATACCTGTGTGGTGTTTCTGACCGTCCAACTGTGCGTACTGACTCCCGGCTGCGGTGCCCGACACTGGGCCAGAGAGTATCGGTGGCTTCGCTGCCGCCTCACCGGGCTGCCTGTAACTATTGATGGGCGGTCTATCTTTGGTGTAATATGTGCTGTTGTGACCCCCATTCATTTTAATGGCCTGGTTGTTTTTTGCCATCTCCTCTTGCTGTTTCTGCATGTGTATTTTAGTCATTTTGGAGGCAAAAACTCTCCGTGTCTCTTCAAAGTCGGGGTTATTTCCTGCATCCCTCCTCATTCGAAATAAACCATCCCTGGATGCTTCATACATGTTCAGGTCCTCAATAAACTTACTCGCCTCTAGTCCTAAATCCTCGTATTTATCCATTTTGAAGCTGTGTGTCTCTGTGTGTTCAATAAAGTTAAGTTTAAAGCAGTTTTATTTAAAGGCTAAAGCCTAGCTAAATCACAATAGTCTGTGGAAGAGTTATTTCCAGAGTGAATTATTAGCTTACAGTCCAGCAGCTCGTAGTCTTGAAGGGAGACCAGGGTCCAAACCCAGAGTGAAACTTTTTTCAATTATTTCCAACTTTTCCGTCCTTATAAATAGTCCGGAGCGAATAAATAAAAGTTCTAAAAACTCCGCGTTCTCCCCGGTTAGAGTGTCCGACCGTCCAGCTCAGCTCTGCCCTGAACAAGCCTCCGTCTGTCTGGTTATAAATGTGAGCAGATCCCAGATCCGATAGCCTGGACGACCCCGCAAACTACTGCCCCCTCCTCCCGCTTTACAGTCCCAGCGGGGAACCTTCATTCAAAACCGTATCCACCGCAGCCCCTGTCAAGAGAAAACTACTTCAAAGTGATTAAAATAGCTGATACGTCGTTAACGTAGCGACGGTTATCTGACAAAAGTAGTCGACCGTTGATGGACCAGACCGTGGGATAACCGTCGGAGCACGGAGCCGTACGTGGCCACCGGTCGACACAGTTGGGACTGAAAACATGGAGCAGTTTGTTTTTAAAGGCACAGCGCTCAAATCAAGCGACAAGTAAAAGTAGAGTCGAGGGGCAGTGCTAGGACTCATTAAGCATACACAGCGACGTTATAAGTAAATTTTGGTTTAAAATAGCGGAATCTGGGGGCAGCTTTTTATCCGGTTCCGCGACAGTTAACACATCCTGTGTCATTTTAAAAAATATATCGAGAGAAAGTTGACTCAGTCGCTTCTCTTTGAGTCAGCAAAACAAACTTTGGACTTTGGTTTTTGCTCCATTAAATTAAAGGGTTGAACTGCGAGCAGAAAGAGTTTTTCCCATGGACAGTGAAGTTAACTGAGTATAGTAGTAGCCCACTAAACAAAAAAATTAAGGTTCCTGTACTTTGATTGTTTGGTATTCTACATTTCAGGAGTTGTTATTTTACTTTCTACTCTATGTCTGTGACCGCTACTTTATAATATTTTACATAGCCTACAGAGCACGTGATCTGCTTAGAAAATATTCAACCACCCAGCAAAATATACAGCACTTAAAATCAACTCCACCTCCATCACCTTTCATTCATCACCAGTTCACTATAAAGTACCTAGTATAAAAAATTACAAGGACCATTTTCTGCATTGAGAACTTTTCATACTCAGTACATTTTGCTAATAGTAAATCAACTTACATATACTTTTACATTGCACGCTTACACACACTTACATACACATCCATTTGATCATTATTAACCAGAATAGCTAGATCAAAATATAACCAAGTGTCACTCAGACACAACTTTTTAAAGTTTTCCTACATCTCATAAAAAATCTATGTGATGGCACAAACCCATATAACTATATTATAATTGCAGTGTATGGGTGTGTTTTTTGTGGTGACGGGGGGACTATTTACAGTGCCTGCACCCCCTCTGTTTTGGTTGAGTGACGTCACACATTCCTGTTCATGGAAAACACACACACATATACATTGTGTCCTGACCCTGATTGGAATATATGAGACTGAGTTGGGGTACAGCTGGATGAACTCATGCTGTGAATGGAAAGAAAAAGACTCCATCTCCCAGCTAACACAAAGGAACACATTTTATTTGTGTCCTGGATGAAGCCTCAGTGTGCATGTATTGCAAAAAAAAAAACAAAAAAAAAACATTGAGCCAGTATGTTTAGGGGCCCTCTAGGATGCTGTTGGCACTATAATTAAAACAGATTGTTTTTTACAGGGCACAGCCATCTGTATGTTTAGGAAACAGTCACCATAGTACAGCCTGCTCTTCAAGCAAGAGGCTTAACATGCTTTACTTCATTCTCATATACCTTCACAAAAGCATCTGAGGGTATAATTGTAGCAAAAGCCACAGGGAACAGGATCATGTGTTGTGCTATACATCTTGCAATATGTCAATGTAAGATTAATTCAAACATGTGCCAACAACAGCAGGGGCTTGGAAAACCTGAGATCATTTGGTTTCACCAATTACATTAACTGGCCTATTTGTGACTTTAGTACATTATTAAAGGACAAAAATAGACCAATACCAATTGCAACTTATTCCCCTTGTCTTCAAACCCTCTATGTGTCCATTTTTACTTATCATAGGGGGTGGGTGAAATAGACAATATCAAACATCACCTAATCTGATGCTGTCATGTATGAAACAAGCAGTCATGTCAAGCCAGTAGTATTTATCTCAGAAGGCTTTACAGAAATACACAGTATACACTTTCTATACTCTAGACTGTTGATTAGGAGTTAAACAGTTTTTTTCTCTGTGAGGCAAATACATTTGCATAAAAGCATATTCGGTGGCAAAAGAGTCAAATTCAAATAGAGCAGCAATTACTGTTTTTTTCTTAGTCAGGCTTTTACTTTGTAGCAGCTGCAGTACTTAGTAAGAGATAGTCACTGTGTGCTTAGAGCTTGGCAGCAGTTGTTCTGGATGAAAAAAATGCAATAAAGCTCTGGCAGATAAGAAGAGGTGGATGTGAAAATAATAATTACCCACACCTATATGATACCTTCATGCAACTTTATATGTAGGAAAGACTGCAAACAAATACACATTTGTGTGTGTGTATATATATATATATATATATATATATATATATATATATATATATATATATACCGTATATACCGTACCATATATATATATACTGTACATACAGGCTCTCCCTCGATAGGGCCCCACCCTTTCTTTTTGTACATACATATACTGTACAGTAGATCCCCTTGAGGATAAAACACATCACATCTGTGTGTGTTCTTTTGAAAAGGCCAAAATAACAAAAAAAAGCCTGTTTCTATGGAGAGGTGCAGTCAATAAATGAGTAATTTTGGCAAGTGTGGTGCCTTCACATACATGCCAAGAGTTTAGTTTTATCCCCAGCACAATTAAAGGACTAGTGAAAATCTGCTTATACAATGAGCTCACACAAAAAACATCCACGGATGACCAAATTACCAGCCTTGAGGTCAGACTCCGAGATAATGAGCTGTGGCATTACTGCGATGTCCTGTGAGAATACACAGCCAGTGGAGGGTGACTGTGACTCTGCTGTACACCCCACCCTTTCTTTTCTTTTTTTTTTTTCCACCAGCTGTGGAGTTTCTCAAGAGGAAGGGGAGCGATTTTCTTTAACTCCTCATAGACAAATCACACTGTACATCTCATGTGTAGAAAAGACTACGACTGTGGTCTGCAGAGAAAGTGAGTCACAGCGGAATACTGTTGCCTATTCAATAATCCTTGTCGTCATGGAAACTGCAGAGCAGACGAAAAGTGTTAAAATGACTTCAGGGGCTGTCAGTGACAAAATTAATTATTAGAGGAAGTGCATCAGTACAGCTCAGACCTCATTTTACAAAAGAAGGCAGTTCAGAAATATCCTCCATGTCTATTTATTCAAACATGTGGTAACTTCAGCCTGGTGAAGAATTCCCTGGCATTTCTAACCCACCTAAAAATGGCTATGCTTGTTGCTCTTTTCAGTGACACAGCAACTTGGGCTTATTATTCAGGCAAGTTCAAGTTCAGACCTGTTTATTGACTGGTGTTACCAGGCAGCAAAGTATAAAGGAGGGTGCGAAAAGAGCAGCAGCAATAACACAGAAAGGGGAAGGGGTCAGGGGGTTAACACCCTCACATGGATCTAATACTTATTTCATATAGCCAGTCTGAATGTGTGAAAGAAAATATGGCACACGCAAAGATGAAGTGACCGAGGATAAAATCCACCTCTATCTTTGTCTGGTACACACAAAACAACTAAATGTTTTGTGCTGTGATTGCATCTGGTTGAGATAAAACTGACAGAATCTGAGAGAATGCAGAGAGTAACTAACACAGCTTTGGCTCTTTGCTCTCCTTCTCTTACTCCTGGTTTCTCTTCCTGTTATTCTGTCTTTCCTGAGAGCCTTTTCCTGTCACCTGATGTCAGAGATAGAGCATAGAAATATGGAAAAAGGTTGGACGGGGATCAGTAAGGAACATTTTGTTTTCCCTTCTGTCCGCACATTTTTTGAATTCATCGTGTTTTAATAAAAACTTGTTTTTTTATGTAACAAGATACAGCATGATTTTATCAGTCACAAGCTGAACATCCTCTGCTAGAAAAATGGAAAACACTTCCTCAAACAGAAGCTGACCTTGCAAAACTGACCTGACAACTCCCTTTTCAAAGAGATGATATTCATTTTTGTTCATTTACACAGTGATTCCAGGCAAAATCTGAGACTTTTATTGTACAGCTGCTGAAACTCTTGGATGAACTTGAGACGTGGGCACTGCACAGTCATCAAAGACGAATGCTTGCATGTATCAAAAAAACGCTTACTCACACAGCCTTTAAAGAGATAGGGCCGGTGGGCGTACACACGGATACATTTCAGTGCCTCTGGCTCATGTGCTCTGCCACAACGGGGCTGACGGGCTGAGTCATGTTGGCCCAGTGCTGAGACGGAGACACTGAGCTGATGAACAGGCAGAGAGAGCTCAGCGAATGGACAACCACGACGCGGTGGCGAGTTTGAAAAATCCCCAACCACATTTGACTCCTCGGATATCTCCAGCAGACCTTTTGGATGGTGACAGGGTTCCAGGCAGCAAAACGGCAGGGCCCCATGTATGGTGCTCAGAGGAGGACTGTGGCTAAAAGCAGCACCAGAGGTGGAGACGAACACTGATAAGGCAGATCATGAGTGCGTGACTCAGCAGGGACACTGAGCAGAGGGGCAAGTGGCAGACGCGGAGGTGTGAGGTCGTGGTTCTGGGTGCAATGCTGAAATTGGTGTTATGGGGTAAATTGGGGGAAGTGAATGATGGACTGGAAAACTCTAGCTTAATGGGGAAGGGGAGGGGATTGTGATCTGAAAGAAACAGGTGTTAAATCTCACTTTGAAACTTATAAAAGATAATAAAGAACAAAAAGGAGAAGCTCACTGCTCCTTAGGTCTTTTATTAAAAACAGGAAAATATAAATAAAATGTCTTTAGACATATTTACATTTAAGTTTTGACAATTAACATTAACCAACTTTCATCCTTTCTGCTTGACATATTAAAAAAATCCACCTCTTTTGTCTGTCTTCCCCATCCTGAATCACTGATTGACAAGAATCCATGACTATCTTTCAGTTAAACAAAAAAAGCAGTGGTGAACACCCAAACGTCACTCATCAATGAGGAAGTTGATGAGGGCGGTCCTGGGGGAGAGGATGGCTCTCTTGATGCTGCGCTCGGCGAGGTGCTTCAGTCCGAGTGGGCTCTCCAGGATCAGCTGCTGCACCCGTTCTGTGTCTTTGGACGCCTGCAGAGGCACCGTCACTGTTCCGCAGGCCTTGTTGTTTATCTGAGGGAGTGAGAATTAAGAGGTAAGCAGATGGGAGAAGTTAACAAACTGTTGAGTCTCCATCTGAAAAATGCTCTGCCATGTCGAGCGGTAACCAAAGTCTTGCTTCCTGACATAAAAGTCCCAAAATAACAAGACGCAGCCTCTCCCTCCACATATACACATAGTTAGTGGTAGGTATGGGAAGGGCCCTCAAGTCTTGTATGTTTAGAAACAAGTGTATGTGTGCACACGGCAAATGTGATCATGTCTCTGGAAGTGGTTGAAAATTAATGGTGTGTGCGTGTGTTTATGTGTATGTGTGTGTGCATCAGAGGCTGCTCAGCCTTGGCCTCCCTTCTGGGACAAACCAAAGTATGTGATTAGAGGACAGACGGAGCGAGGTTGTCTCCGCAGGACTGAGGAAGCCCACAACAGAGAGCTCAGTCTGAAGTAAAACCAACATCATCATCAGCGTCATCGTTGTCGTCGAACACCGGGAGTTCAAATATATATACTCTGTCTACATGTGTTTGGGAGGGAATGTATAGGATTGATAGCTTTTGTGTATGAGAGCTGACCAAGAAGCAAAGAAGAATGCAGAAATTAAAATGTGTAAGGGGGTGTTATTTTCATGTTTGGGTTTCAAATATGGGTTGGGAGAGAGAAACACACACACACACACACACACACACACACACACACCACTCTCCGGGTTTTCTTTCATTTATCTCTTGTCTTTTTTGTCTCTCTGTCACAGCAGAGAGGGAGAATCCAGCCGGTGAAAGACAGGTGCTGTTAGTCAGCTGACTGTATTTGCTGTCATCACACATCACATGTGTGTGAGTGACTGAGGGGATTAGAGGGTTCTCTCGGGGGATACGACCTGCTAGGAAGAAAACTGTCAGATTAAAGCAGTGTGAGCTTTTTATCTATTAACTGAGTAAATGTTCAGAGCAGTGTGACGACTGACACGTGTGTGCGTGTGAGTTTGCGTGCATCCATGTGCCGGTGTTGAGCATGTGTGACACTTGGATCTCATCCAAGGTGATTTTTTGAACCTTCCCATCACAGCTGGATATTCCCTCTGATTGTCTGTACACTTTTGGCACACACACACATACACACTTTCATTCCAGATGATGACATACACTGCCAAAGTGAGGGCTTTCACTATTTGTGTGATTGGGCTCACAGGCAGGAAAAAAGCACAAGAAATAAGAGAGATTCAGGAATAACACGGTTGCTCTGTTCCTAGCTTTTAATTATTGATCCACTTGTCTATTTAGCTTAAAGCCTGCCACTTGACAGAATGCATAAACACACATGCACATATAAACACACAAACACACACACACACACACACACAAGGGGTAATCATAGGCTCTCTTGAAAATTACAGACTATGAATGTAATCATGGACCTAAGACTTTGAGTTTAAGAGTGGAGAGTTTGAGTAAAAATGCCAGTGGATGCAAGAGCAAACGTGTTTGCATATATCTATTAATAAAGTTATGTATAAACAAAGAGCAAAGGGCTGTCGCTGAACAAAAACATTTTATCTTCAGGATTAAAATTAAGAAAAATGCATGATTTGTTTCAGAGGTTTTGGGAGGGTGGGGGTGGGGGTAGGAGTGGGTGATCCTACCAGTACAGACAGCTCCACAAAGTCGGGGACCTCCAGGTACTCCGGGTCCACAGTCGGCCAGGACTGTTGCAGGACGTCTCCTCCTCGCTGAAGGAGGGGACTGAGGGGGTTTTTCACCTGGCAGAGACCTGGAGGGGTGGGGGTCCGGGAGGAAACACACAAGGGCATCACTGACAATACAATACACTGACACACTAAGAGGATGGTTTCATATGCTGACGTACAGAAAATAAGCAAAAAGAAAGAAAAAGAAATATTTGAAAATAGACCAGAACAAAGCAAACTCACTGAATTTAGTAAAGCAAGCCAGATAAACAGCTGGGGAAGACTCTTCTGTTGCTTCTTACTCAACTCGTTGAGAAAAAATATCTCAAAGAAAGGTCAAACAACAACTAGCTATCACACCACCCCGTCCTGGCTCACAGCTAAACCACCAAGTGCACATCCCACAAGAGGCACAAGGGAAGGATGTGAACTTCCTCTATCCTGCCCTCTGTGTGTGTGTGTGTGTGTGTGTGTGTGTGTGTGTGTGAAATTACAAACAACAAGTGAGAGTTTGAAACAGTACAACGTGACTGAGTGCAGCAGGGGGTCACACATCCCTTGCTAGCATGTCCTGTTTATAAGGCAGTTTTAGAACTACACACAGCCAAAATGCGAACAGGCCACTTATTAAAAACACACACACACACACACACACACACACACACACACACACACACACACACACACACACACACACACACACACACACGCACACAAACAAATACACTTCTTCCTCCCAGCGATGATCTGTCAAGTTTTTCCTGACTCTGGCTATCAGCTGGACAATGTGTTTTTCCGGGAACCTCTCTGCCCTCAGCTGTGTGCAGAAAGCCTGTGTACGTGTGTCATCGACAATAAGGGGATGTCCTCCAGGGCCAGGCCAGCGCGGGGGCAAGCTCCCATACGAGGCATAAAAAGTGACGTTAGACCTTCCTTTCTATTGTTTGTTTTCTTCACTGGCTCAAGAGCTCTTAATGTGAGCTTTCAGTTTCATTGGCTGTACAGTGAGTGTCGGGTAAAAAGATACTGTAGATTTGTTTAGGAGATTAAAAAAAAAGTTTCAATGACAAGTTTCACTCACTGACTGAACTGTTAGGGTTACATCACCACTGGGCGTTCACTGGAATTAGATAAGCAGCACTGTCAACATTACGTTTATCTGAGGCAACTTCCTCTTACAGACATTGTACCACACACTTCACACACTTAAGTGATTTTAGTTTAAAAACTATTCAAAATTTTCGTTGGACATTTCGTTTCCTCCTGCCACTTGTTTTACCCTGAGTGCATGAGAGAATAATTTATTATTTGTCAGTAGTTTGTCTGTCACGCACCTGCCCAAAGTTCAGAAGCCAGGTGGGGGGCCATGGGTGCTGTCATCATCACCAGCGCAGCCAGAGCCTCCTCAAACTCCACGCTGTGCTGAATCACCCTGACTGTTGCACTCTGAACACACACACACGCACACACACACAATGGAGAAAAATGTAATTTCTTAAGTGGTAATAGAGGATGAATGTCCTTCTTTATTCTAGTTGTCAGAGGGTGCACTCACATTCAGTGTATTGGTAAATCCCATCAGACGAGAAATGGCAGCGTTGAAAAGGAAGTCCTCTGTGAAGTGAGATGTCACCTGAAAATACCAGCAACAACAAACAAAGCAAACAAACAAAACAAACAAGAGGGTGACACACTTAATTAGTAAGAAATTATGAAATTATGGAGCTTTTTGTTCTGTTGATTATTGGACATATGGATGTTTCCTGCTAGACTGACTGTCATGTAATAACTTTGCCTCTAAAGAATCATTAGAAAACAATAACGGGAGCCTCCTCCCTGTTATCACCATGTGTACCAGCTGAAGGCACACACCATGTCAGCATTCCCCTGCTTAGCCCTCTGGGTAGAAAAACCCATTTGGGAAGGGCCCTAGGGAGGAGGAGGTCGATCACCAAGGCTTTTCTGAGGGACGGATCAAAGGACAGCATGGGCTTTGGGGGGCTTATGGCAAACGGCCTGAGGTCCTTTAAAAGCACTAGCCCTGAGGGGTGGAGAGAGAGAGAGAATCAAACCTGGCAGCCAAACGGGGCTATTTATAAAGTGTGAAAGGAGACAGAGTGGATTTAAAATCAATTTCCATCCCCTTCTTCTCTTACTCTTTACTCTGGGGGTTTCGGGTTGCGATGGATGTTCGGTGTTGGATGGAAGAGCTGGAACTCAGGACTATGTACTGCTGGGCAGTGTGATGAGTGACATATTACCTTGAATCATACAGTATCTTGTATAATAGCTCGGTATCTTTCCATTCCAGTGTTGAAAGGATACAGAAAATGTATAATTTAATACTGTAACAATGCATCAGTTAAGATTAATAGTTAGTAAATGTTGTCCATGATGTCCTGCCGACGAGATTATTATTAACTGTCTTAATATCGTTGCATCACTTTAAGTGTGTGTTCTTCCCTCAAGCACATTAGTGCCCAGGCTGTGCTTCTCTCTCTCTCTCTGCTACTGTCTCTCACTGCAGGGTTCTGCCTCCAGAGCTGAAGAGTCTCCTGCTGCTCCCATGATCCAGCTCAACCCATGATGCGACAATAATTAAACATTTACTAGTGTTATTGATAGTGTTAGTGCTATTAATGTACCATTGTTTGTCATTATTATTCCTTTAGCTGTAATAATAATTATTACTATTATTATTATTATTACTATTATTACTACTACTATTTACACTTTGACTTAGTCTGTGTATCTGCAATGTTGTCTTTCTCCTACCCCATTCCCCCACCCTCCTCTCTTTCTGTCTAAACCCAACCGGTCGAGGCAGATGGCCGCCCACCTTGAGTCCGGTTCTGCTCGAGGTTTCTGCCTCTTAAAAGGAAGTTTTTCCTTGCCACAGTCGCCTAGTGCTTGCTCATGGTGGGATCTGTTGGGTTTCTCTCTGTACATTTTATAAGATAAAGAGTACGGTCTAGACCTGCTCTATATGTACAGTGCCTCGAGATAACTTCAGTTGTGAATTGGCGCTATATAAATAAAATTTGACTTGACTTGACAAAAACAAAAAACACAAATAATTGGTACTTGCAGAAAAACTGAAATAGACCAAAGTCGCAAGTACCGCTGAGTATCTTATTCAAGGAGGATGGACACTGAATTAGTGTGAAAAGCTGAGATTTTGGAAATGGGCACACTAGTGACCCCTACTGGTGAGGACAGTGGCAATATCTCACTGTAAAGTAAGCTGCCATGAGACATTTTCAGCCAGTTATTCAAGATCAAAGCCAGTCTGAGGCTGCAGAGTTGTTACCTCTTGAATAGCAAAGTTCTTGCTCTCCCAGATCTTCTTAGCCTCTGCCAGCTCCTTCTTCTTCAGCAGGGAGGGGCTGGGGACATCTCCGAGTTGGCGAGCCCCTCTCATCTTGGTCACCAGCTGCCACAGTCGAGACTGCCATCGCAGAACTCCGGGGAGGGCATCAGCTGAGGTGGTGAACACACACACACACACACACACACACACACACACACACACAGATGCAGGGATATTTTGAAAAACTGTGGGAGAAACACCTTTTCACAATTACATTTCCTTCCTTTGACAACAACTGATTTCTTTTAGGAAGCAATTCATGGCACATAGGTAAGGCTGTGGTATAATTCTGATTTGAAAAAACGTGATAATAACTTTAGGTAATTTAAGTAATTTTGCAGTAGCGTCTCGACTCACTCTTGACATTCCAGAGGATGTCCTGTTCGGGAGGTGCAGCGTATAGGATGTAGAGTCGAACTGTGTCCACGCCATACTGCTGCACCACCTCTTGGGGGTCCAGACCGTTGTGTTTAGACTTGCTCATCTTCTCCCACGTCACCTCGATACGACCGCCTCCCAGCGCCACTGGCTCCTTATCTGGAGGCAGGTTAGGAGCCGGAGATCAGAGATAGAGATTTTTTTTTCCTAGCTCATTTTAATTTCACTAAATTCCCTATTTCATTGCTATCCTTGACTTTTTATTGCTTCTCATATGTAAGGCCTAGTCAATCTGAGCCTGGGATCAAGAGGCTTTCCTCTCTATGTAAGCCAGTATCTTGTGTTTATCCCATTACCAAGCAATAGAGAGAGGCTGGAAATCCTTGGGCATGAAGCTAATTTGAAGAGGATTCTTCAAAGGATTTCTTATAATTTGACTTCTGTCAAGAGTAGCTGGTTAACATGTCATTCACTGGGGGAAAGCCATAAAGCACAAAACAGAGAGGGATGGCTGTCAGCAGCACAAAGGATGAGGTGAGATACTGATGCCGCTACATGCTAACATAAAAGAGAAAGACGTTCTCTCTCATGAGTTTTCTGCCCTCGTAAGTTTGTTTTATCTGGAAGAGCCACATGGAGGGAAGCCCTCTCCTCTCCCATCTGTTACAGATGTGTCACAGCTTGCAGATTCAGGTAGTGTGTACCTGTGAAATCAATTTCTTCTCTCTTCAGGTACTGGCCACTGTTGGCTAGTTTGAAAGTCTGGCCCTTGATCAGACCCTGGACCAGCAGCTTCCGAAAAGGTTCCCTGAAAAGACAGAAATAGGACTCATTAACATACATGCACAAAATGTCACATGCACAGCAAGAGCGGATAAACCACAGCGTACGCCACCTGTGAGCCACAAGACCTTGGTCCTTGCAGAAGTGACAGAGGAAGCGGGCGTAGTACAGGTGCATGACAGCATGCTCCTTCCCTCCGATGTACACGTCCACAGGCAGCCAGTGATCTGCTAGGTGGCGCTCAAAAGGCCTGGAGAGGGAAAAGCAGGTTTAGGGAGGATGTGACACTGGATTCATGTTAAGCTATTATTAAGAGCAATGTAGAGTTATAAATGAATTATTAATTATTAAATGTCAGCGTGGGAGACTAAAAGATTTCTGAAGATCTTTAATGCTTAATGCAAAGTGGTCACTTCTGTAGTCTTCTACTTCTGCACTTCCTTGAGATCATTTGTCAAATTCTGTGTCAAGTAATGTGACATTTTTTTTTCTTTCTATGATTTTCTGCATAAGTTTTTTTTTAAATCACCCATGCTCCTGCCAACTACTCTATTCTTCCTTGATTTTATTCCAAGAAATCTGCTGTTGCTGTTTCTATAAATATCAAATGAATGACTTCTTAATCCACAGAGATTTTTTTCTTTCCAGGAAATAAAAACACATATAAAACAGCAAATATAAGAGTTTTGTGGGCATAGACTTGCTATCAGGTATTAGATTTTAATCCTTTTATTAATGTTGCCCCAAAGTTTTATTTTTATTTTTTATTTATTTGCCAGATGGCAGTGGCTGTTATGTGCTTTGTTAGATGTGCACACACATTTCCTCTAGGGGGCAGGCTGAATCTGACACACGAGCATCCAGGGATGAAGCTCACAGAAGCCTCCTGAAGCCTCTGCCTCACTGGCTTTACACTAACAGAGAGAAGGAAAAAAAATGTGCTAAGTACTGCATGTTTAAAGTTCAGCTCTGAAGACTCCCTCTATAACCAGCTTCTCATGTCAACAGTTAAGCAAAGATTTCAACAGGGCAGTGGTGTGTGGTTAGCCTGATCAGCGTGATGGTCAACAGAGGCGGGGGATCCCACCGACAGTAATGATGCTTTTTGGGGACGGACTGCTATCTCTGTGTGTCACCTTTCACACCAGTCATTACTCTCCTCCACACCTCTCTCTCCCTCGTGCCCTCCCTTCACTGGCTGATGGTGTCTCCGGATAATTGAACCAGGGAAAAAAGAGTTATGAATTCGCAAGGCTGAAAATAATAATTTAGCCTGTTTGTTGGCACACACACACACACACACACACACACACACACATATATATATATATATACACACTTTCCACATAACACCCCGTTCCCATTTCCTTCCTCTTACTCGCTACTTTCAGTATCTCTTGCTTCCTATTTTCATCGTTTCCCCCTTGTGCACATAAGTCTCAGCAGGCCGACTGAAATGCACAAATAGTGTAATTGCTTTTTCTGTTGTGCCATAATCTGTCCCGCTAAGAAAAGTGATGGGGAGTGCAGCAGCGCCCCCCCACCCCCCCACCCCTCTTCCTTTTAAAGCAGCTTTACAGCTAGGTCAGGGCAGTGGGAAATTAATCTCTTTTGTGAAGCTCAGGGTATCGCCACCATCCCAGCAGGTGACAGCCATGCCTCCATAATCTCTATTGGCAGGGGAATGCAACCTTCAGACAAGTGTGTGTGTGCGTTTCTGTGTGCATGTGTGAGCGTACGCACACAGGCCGTATATGCATGTTTGAAATGGGTAAGTGGGAGAGAGTGGGTGATCTTACAGTGAGCAGCATAATGATGTGTTTGAGTATAACTTTCAAAGAGCACACACAGAACAAAGTGTGCACGTGGAAGTGCAATATGTGTGTGTGTGTGTGAGACAGGAGAGAAAATCAAGTTTGTATTTATACAGCAAAGATTACATAAGTGTGTTTTTTTTAGTATCTTCTCCACCCACATCTTTCATTTTAAATTAAACAAAGGGTGAAAATGAAATCTGTACAATTTGTACCACAGTGTAAGAAAAAAAAGGAAAAGTGAATAAATAAGCTTGAATTTGGTGGCTTCGCTGAGTCATTAAATAAATAAATGAATAACAGCAAAGTGGAGAGGAGGAGGCTATTCATACCTGTCTGGGTTATGAGGGTCTGTGTACCTAAAGTAATACCAGGCTGAGTCCACAAATGTGTCCATGGTGTCAGTCTCCCTCCTCGCTGGGCCTTTACACCTGACAGGAGAGAGAGACAGAGACACAGAGAGTTGGCAAGGGCAGCACAAAAATCAATATTAGGCCGACAAATTAGAAAGCGAACAAATGAACGATCCCTGTTTGTATGCTTAGAGAAATGGCACATTATGTGATTTATGTGTGTATGTGTATATGTGTGAGTGTAAAGCTGGCTCCATCTGGCTGTGGGGGTCATGTCCCTGTAGAGAAGCAAAGCTGAAGCCAGACTGGCACCGGAGCTCTGTTTCTGTGCCCTGACTAACAGGCTGTGCTAACAGGGAGCGAACTGGCAGGCCGAACACATGATCATGTGTTTGTGTTGGAAATGCCACCTCGCGCCCCTTTCTATCCAAGCCAAACAGCACTTGGGTACGTGACGCGAATCTGCCAACATCGCTTTCACGGTGGAGCAGAGGACATCCGCAAAGACACGGGAAAAGAGAGCTTTCAGAAAGTGTTTTTTGTTTCAGATTTAAAGCACTTAATGGAACAGAGAAAGTGTCTGCCTTTTACTTTATAATGAGTCTCAGTAGAGTTAAAATCAGTGTCCCAGAAAGATAAACAGAGAAACAGCTCTGAGCTTTGCTACAGTATGTACAACAGTGCAGGTATCGTTTCCTGGACCTTCTGGGATGTCTTTATTTTGTCTTTCTGTCTGTCTCACATTTTCTCTCACACAAACATTTGTGTCACAGCCATTTTTTATATCACACTCTCTTACACAGATACGCACATCAAGAGGTAAAACCCCGCGACCACCTAATATGCCAGTCTGTAATAAGGCTGTGATGATGAGGTAAGAGCTGGAGGTTGCCTAGCAACAAGGCTAAGGTGTAGTAAGGTTAATATTTGGAAGACAGGTGTTATTTTTCATATGATGAAAACCCAGCAGCATAACAAAGCCCCCTTCCATCGCAAAAGAATCCAAAAATACAAAAACTCACAACATATAGAAAGGAAATTAGTACAAAAGAATTCTGCTTGAGCAAGTCAGCTCAGCCAATCAGAGGCCAGATTGTGATAATCTGACAGACAGGTACTGGCTACAGTCAGACTGCTAAGCATCACATCAGATGACACACACAGGTGTGTCTGTGGAGATGAACCTTCCCTAAGCCACGAAAAGAGCTGAGCTGAAGTAAACTCAGTAACAAAATGTGAAGCAACCTGTGTGCATGAGTGTGAGTTTTCGAGTGTGTGTTTGCAGGATGAGCCAGAAAAGAGCCAAAAGGCTCTCAAACAGATGAGGCAAGAGAGGCAGCTGCCCACTCCACGAAGGCTCTCTTCCCAGAGAAAATAGCCCTCCATCTGCCGTGTGTCTGTCTGCGAATGTGTGTGCGCCGTGCTAACTAGGTGGTCCTCTTTCGTTTTACCTGCGGATTCACAGAACAACACGCACTTGCACGCGTACCTTCCTTGCCAGGCTAAGCTGAGGCAGGGTTCAGTTAGCAGGCCAATTTACAGTGCTGCAGAGGGTCAAAGACGAGATGGGCGCACAGGAAATGACTTCCTCAAGGACAGATAAAACTCCATTTCTGTCGCCCATTTCTCATCACTCCACGCGTCTGTGTTCCACTCAAACTTTAATTGGACATGGTCGAGGAGTGAAGAGAACAAATTTCCACAGACACTTAACAACGTAGGGGAGATGGGAAGAGGAGAGATAACGGCGTCCTCCTGATTATAGCCATCAATCACCCCTGATGGGAGGAATTATAGTAGCTTTGTGGAAGTGAGTGAACACAATCTGATGACTTGTGCCATCTGCGACTGAGTGGGCCATTGTTTTAATCAACATGGTGCCATGATGGTGATTAGTCTTATTCAGGGAGGGATTCCCATGTAAGTGAGGGACTCTGGAGACGCTGGCTGAGTATGCATTCTGCATTCACAAACATTTTCAAACACATTCTCTGCGCTGGCAAGAGGTGTGTGTGTGTGTGTGTGTGTATGTATGTATGTGCGTGATTACGCCTGTGTACAAAAGGTAAATGTGTGTGCGCATGCACAGCACTTGTGTGAGTCCCTTGAGTCACAGCTGGCTTACGCAACCTCCATCATCATCTCATGCTGCTCCTGCCACTCATTACATAACCCCCCCCCCCCATCAGAACAAAAGTATTAATCACACAATTCACAGGCCTGCTCTCAGTGCTCTGTGTTCTTGTAAAGCTGTCAGTCCTCTCAGGCCTGCCTGACAGTCGCCTCATTTATGTCAGTGCTGGTCTCCTGAGGAAATACAGGAAGTACGGAGGAAAGGCTGTCACTGGAGAGAGTTTACACATAATTCAATTTTCACTCTGCAAAACACCATAATGGACAGGATCATTTCCCAAATCGCTTATGTTGTGCCAAAAAGAAATAACACTTCCTCCACCCTTTCTGCATCTTATTTACAACACCACATGACAGAGCAGGGCTGCCAATGTTGCAGTGCCTCAGGAAGTGGCGGTGACTCAGTGACTGGCTCATGGGCACTTAAGCAGGGTGGTTGGATCACTTTGCAAATGGTATCGAAGATCCACAGCTGAACAAAGGTTTCATCCATATGAGTGAATGCATTTATTCGGGGGTTCCTATACTCACTTGAATAAGACTTTTCAAGGATCTTGTTTTGTGAAATGTAAATACTGAAAATTAGACAACACAGAGGTCACTATTTTAAATCCATATATTGTTAAGAGCATGAAAAAGTGAGAGCAACAAAATTCTGAATGTCTTTTTTCTTGCCCTCCCATTAGTCCTCTCACAACCCTTCAGATTTATCATGTGAAGCAAAGTGTCCCAAAATGTTGAATTATTCCTTTAAGTGCTAATGTTGAAGATGTCCGTCTGATGGATTTAGCAGCACTCACGTAGAGTATTCATTACATTTAAGGTGTTTTCCTAATTCATATCCCACTGTGTTTTATTTGGAGGAGCAGCCGATCATAGTTGCCACACATAAGCATACTCTTTACTGTAATTGTTGTTTCATAGCTAGCGGCTGTATACAGCTTCAAAAGCTTAATCTTCTGGCTGTAGTTCATTATCTGATAGTTAAGCAATGACTTTGAGCCAAGGCGACCTCCAACTTGAAAAGAAATACGCTATTTTTGTTCACTGCTAATGAGCTGCAGCTGACAAGCAGAACAAGCTGCAACAGCACATAAATAATTATACGTAGACAAACATGTCACAAGTAAGTACTCTAAAATTGATTATGTGGATACTTTACCTGGACCCATTAACACTGAGTCAGCTACTGATATTGAGCTCAACAGATACTGGCTGTGTGTGATGTGCATTGTACATGCATTTTATTATCAGTAGGGACAGAATATGAAGTTGTGATTATGGAATAAAAATACATGAACCTTTGACCACCAAATTCTAATCAGTTCATCCTTAAGCCCACGAGAATATTTATTCCAGATGTAATGAAATTCCCTCCAGTCATTCCTGATATGTTGCCCTCACAAGACTGTGACCGTGACCTTGACCTTTGATTTTTGACAATCACTTTCTAATCAGTTCATCTTTGAGTCCAAGCGAATGTTTGTGCAAAATTTGAAAAAATTCCCTCAACAGGGAATATCGCATTCAAGAGGCCAAAAACATGTTTTGCGAGGTCACAGTGAACTTGACCTTTGGCCACCAAAATCTAATCAGTTTATCTCTGAGTCCAAGGGAATATTTGTACTAAAGAAATTCCCTCAAGGCATGACTGAGATATCACATTCACAAGAATAGGACGGACAGACAACCCAAAAACAAACAGACAACCTCCGGGCCACGGCTGTCGCCAGCACAGAAGTATAATGAAAAAGACTAGCATGGATACTAAATGAATATATCCAAGAAAGGGTTTCCCTCAGGATGTTGACGATAACATGAAGCGATAAAACCTGATCCAATGATCAAATAAAACCTAAAAAATAAAATAATAAATAATGCATTGCAGTTTTCTCACCTGGGGCATTTACAGTTGACCCAGTCATGAGCAGCCTCCAGAGGCGACGCCCCCTTTCCTGTGAGAGATGGCAGCTTTGGTAACGTAACAGGTAATTCCTCCTCAGGGACTGCGACTGGACCACAAGACCCACAGTGCACCACAGGGATGGGTGTGCCCCAGTATCGCTGTCTTGATATCAGCCAGTCCCTGAGCTTAGAGCTGGTGAGGTGGCCGCCAACCTTCTGCTCTCTGGCCTTCTGGGTAATGGAGTCAAAGGCCTCCTCTCTGGTGAGGCCTGAGAACTACAGAAAGAAGAGGACAAAAGGAAAGGCAAGAGCATTCACTACAGTAATTAAAGAGAGATGATGTACTAAGCTTGTGCAACTTATCATAGTTTAATAACCATGAGTCTGTATATCGTTGATGAGGTGGTCATCATAAACAGTGCCGACCTCATCAGAGTTGATCAAAGTTTGTGCCTCGTCTTGGTTGCTTTTCAGCACCGTTGTCCACTGGAGATTCAGAGCTCTGGCCACAGACAAATCCTCCTCACTAGAGTCTGGGACACCTGTCAGACATACACACACACACAATCATGGACATAGAAAAACATACACATTACTGATCTCTTGAGAGAGTTAAAAACCCCTGTGGAGATGTTAAGCAGGTTGTGATGCAACTAATCGTTAACAATCCCATGGGTTCCACCTCCACACTCAGAGAGACAAACACCCACTGGTTTCACATCATTAGGGTGAACCACTACTGTGTGGTGCAGACATACAGCAAATAACGGATTTTCCAAATGTTATGAATGTTGGGGTTTCTTAAAGTTCACACCATCTTTCTGTGCCTCATCTTTATATATGCAGCTCCTCATTTGTGGGGTAATGACTTTTACATGTTACCACCTTATCACATGACAGCATGGAGAGGTCAAGTGTTCCTATTAGTTCATATGTTCTGTCGCTCGTTTTAGCTCAAGGAAACAAGCACAAACTTACTAATTATAGTTCGTGGGTGACACAACCCACCCACACACACACACATAGACACACAGACACACAGACACCACCAATAACTCACCAATCACAGTGTCCAGATAGCCATCAAACGCCTCTTTGTGCAAGATGACAAGGGGAATCTCGCGGCCGGTGAACAGGTTGCGAGCAGTGACCTCTGTCAGGGAGTCTGGAGAGCAGAAGGCAGGGGACGTGAGAGAGGCAGGGCTGCTTCACTCAGCAGCTCATTATCAACAATCATTAACCGCAGACTTACAGAAAAGCCTTGAGGGAATCCCAATTAACATGCACTCAGTGAACTGCAACCACTACAGCCATACCTTGACATTACACAGTACACAGTCACAAATATCAATCTTGTGGAATATATGCGGATTAATAATTTATAAATCTCTACTGAGATGCCAAAAGAACAAGCAGTTCCTTCTTTGCTGATTAGACACTACTCAACACAGAACACACATAATATGCAAAGGATCATAACCTCTGCAAAGAACCTTTTCAAGTTCCGACAGGATGCAGGTGAACAGACAGTTCACCTCTGAAAAATTAAGTAATTTTAAAGTAAAATCTAAATGTGTGTCTTCCCTCAAAAAGAAAACATAAAAAGTTGTATACACCTTGAGAGACGACCCAAACTTATGCTGGGGTCGGTCTAGAGACATGCTCACCTCTGCCTGGCTGCAAGGCTTTCTCCAGGACGGGGCGCACTGAGCTACTACCGTGCAGCAGTCTGTGGGAGGGCAGGATGGCCAGGTAGGCTGCTCCAAACACCGTCTCTGGGGAGGAGCTGTAGGCTGACAGGGTCTCCCCCGTCTCTTCGCCGTTCACCTGGGAGATGAGAGAAGAAGCATGTGGGAACCTCTCCTCGTCCAAGTGTCAACAGCTGTGCTGGAGCGGACTTAATGAGGACAAGTCTGTCTCCTAAGGCTGTCACCTTAAGTGGTTTATCTTAAAATCTCATGTCTACCATGCACAGTAAACACATTGCAAGGAAAGTGATCAGTCTTTTTAAGATGCTGTATTACAGATTTAGCAACAGAAGCATCTTTGATTTGTAAAATGGATTAAAGCATTTAATTGGTGAAACAATCCAATCACCAACTCGAATTTTTATAAACAAGTAATAGTTTATGCCAATAGTTACTGCCACCACCCTACTGACGTTTAGTGCAAATCCTCTGACTTTTCCTGTAGCGTCACCATGAGGTTGACATTTGTGGCTGTGAGTGAATTTTGAATGGTTCACCATGAAATTTGGTACACACGTTCATCTTCCCCTCACAGTGGTTTATATCACAATTATATGGGCGTCAACAAGTTAAAATTAGCCAAAAAATACTTTGGTTTATGACTAAAGTACTTAATGTGTGAAAAAGATGCTGAAGATGGCATGTTAGCATGCTGCAGTTATCATCTAGCTCAAAGCATTGCTGTGTGAGATACCCGTGAGATATGCTTTCAAAGGAAACAAAGTACATTTATATATATGAAACTTGTGTACCTGTTTTGTACTTGTTGTGTTGTTCTAACTGTTCTTCTTGTGAGCACTGAAGGAATGCAATTAAATCCTGTGTGTACAGATTATGTATACTGAAAGAATGATAACAAATTCCAGCTTAAACCAGCCACACAAGGATGACATAGCCGAAGACTCTCATTGCTTTGTCTATTAGTAAGAGCAAGTAAGGCAGTTTAAAGACGTCAGATGTAAGCTCCTCTAGCTTGAGAAAGGCATTTGTCATCTTTTTTTTATTTTATAGAAGAAATAATTAACAAATAAACTGATAAACTGTCATTTTGATGTCCACTTCAACAAATGACATCTGCGAGATGTATGCAACGTGTGCTTTATGTAGCTCTGTGATACATAATGAGGCTACAGTGTCTTTAATCCTATAATTATTTAGAGATGATACACTCATTCTAGGGTGTTCAAGGGTAATTATTATATGTCATGTTAGTAAAAGGCACACTAATACGAATTTTCAGCCCCCTAGGGAGATAATTCAGCAAAGACTTCCTGTGATGATTTATGATAATGCAATATAAGACAAGCAGCCGTCCAATTAACGTAACGACCTCTGGTTTATATTACTGAATTCTGACAGAGAAACCCCCCCTCTATTTACAAAGAGGAAAACACAAATGCACTCTCACATCCTGTAACCTCTTTCATCTAGAAATATATGAAGACTTCTGAAATGAAGGGGACTGACTTGAGTCACATTTTTTTCTAATTCTTTCAAAGAGAGTGGTTTAATAAGGATGCTCATAGGGCTCTCAGTGGGGGGTTTTTGTGAGCGCTCTGTATGAAATGACTGACATGTGAAGAACTGTAAACACAGCTCTGTGAAAACTCAATAGGAACTAATTTGTGACATCATCTGTTTGGGTAAATTGCAGCTCGCAGATGAATGCGCCCGCTGAATGCGAACAACAAAGTGAAGATTGTTCTGTTTTGGTACATGATTTTTAATAGAAATACACAAATAAACAGAGGCGCCTGAGGAATGTAAAATAAAGCAAGAAATCAGCGCTTGTGGAGAAGGGAGATGAAAAACAGAGAGTGGGAAGAAGAAACCACAGGGAAACACTTGGTGGAAGAAGAGATTGAAAGAAAGCAAGAGTGATGAATGAATAAAAAGGGAGCCGAGGGGGTTGCTGAGATTCACCTTGAGTTTGAAATCGAAGTAGCAGCCCGTGCAGTCTCCAATCCAGTTTGCCTGCATGGCTTTGACCCCGTACCACTCTGGAAGGTCTGCCAGGGCTTCCAGGAGAGGCTGCAAGAGCGAGACACAGACAAAGACACAAGTTTCCTACTTTGACCAAGTTTGGAAAGAGCTAATTTTCTGCTTCACTTTTAGAAAAGAGGTATTTTTTTGTGAGGGGGGCCACCGGTTTCTCATAAGTACGTGGCTGTCTTGGACAATGCAATTGACTCCAGCTCAGTGTGGGCTCCTTCAAAAACCAGCCAATTTATTTTGACAAAGCAGCAGAGCCGACCAGGTCATATTATGCAGACAAAGAGGGATTTTCAAAAATCCTGACCTCCACTCGCCCTATTTTCCTTGATATCACAAAGCAATCGCTTATAAAGTGTGAGCACACTCTCTCTCTCACACATGCACAATCTCTCTCTCTCTCTCTCTCTCACACACACACACACACACACAACAACAGTTATTCTGCATGATTAAAGGAAGCTATGCATATCAACGAGACTGAGGCCAAAAAGCCACAGCTGGGCTGAGGCCAGAGATGTTAAAACTCTCCATTTCCCTTTCAGTCTGTCACAATCAATTACCCACAAGCCCCCCACCCCCCTCCCCACACTGTGCCACTCAGCATGCAGCACCTCATCATGGCAATATCAATACAAACGTAAACCCCCGGCTATAGTCATCCCTGGCATGACTGTGTCAGCTATGGATTTGATCCAGAGTGGGAGAGAAAAAGAGACATAAATCCCGGCGAATGTGTGTCAGCATGACTGAGAGACTCTTGGAGGAGACGCAGCAAAACAAAGACGTGAAGAGAAAAAGAAAAAAAAAAAACAGAAAAAGCAATGACAACTAATGATGGCTTTAAAGTAAGAGGCAGTAAATGGTTTTATTTTACTGGAGAAGAAAATATAGTTTGGCACAGAAGTGGGAGTAACTGAAAGATGTACAGCAAGGACAGGAGTCTCCATGGCAACTAAGAAAAGCTTGAGAGAAAAAGCATGGTATAGCAATAACCAGGGATTGTTTGTGTATGAGACAGACACATCAAGTACATTTCTGACAAAAAATATTACACAATGCAGCCGCGCAAGTGAAGGTATTTTCTGAGCTGTTCAGGGATCTGAACCCGCAGACTCCTCGTCATGAGGTGTTTGTTTGGTTAATGCATCTAAATGGCAAAACATTTCTAGAGGCAATGCTTATACTGGTGTAGTATTATAGTAGAACAACATAAAGAGCTCTCAGTTTGTGAATCATTTAGATGTCAGTGCGATGTAGCAGGCAGGCGGCATGTGTGCCTCAGTGCAACAAGTGTGATTATGCATGAAATTGAAAACTCCGCCACTGCCACGTGATAATTTAGCATCTTGCAAGCGCCACATCTAAAGATCCATCTTTGTAATAATAGTCAGTCATCTGTGTCCCGGACGAAACAATATGGTTTCAGTTCACGAGGAAACTCTCTCAAAGCAACGTGGAACAACCTGACAGCTGAACTGATGACCGCTGAATAAATATTGTCTGAAGTTAATGTTGTCTAACAGACTCCAACACGTGTACAGGCGAGCAGGGGAAAACACGGGCGAACAGGAAAAAAACAAAACCAAAATCACAGTCCAATTACAGCACTTTTTTAATTTGGCACGCTGCGGTTTGACACGGTCCTCCTTTCTCTCCATCTGTCTTTCTCACTTCTTTTCCTTTAACACCTTCCTCTTCCTTCCCTTCCCACTTCTCTTTTCGTCAAAAGGAGAAAATTAGAAATGCAGGAACACATTGTCACAGTAGGCCGATTCCACCTCCACTCACACCTCTGACATGGACACAAGAAGTGATTTTTTAAAAAAGATGACAAACAATTAACAAACCCTCAGGATACTTACTAGCGTTTTTGCAAGTTTTAGTCCATTTATCAGATATCACGTGTGTTCTTATTACTGCCAACCACTTTTCTAAACATAAAAGAAGTTAATTTCAGACTTCCCAGGCACTGGCTTTCTATTTTATTTCTTTACGGTATGAAAATCCACTCACAGAAATTTGCTTTCCCTTGCCCTTTCATGGGAACAGTTTGCCTCATTTTGAAGCAGAAATGTCGATATTTCTCTGGTTTTAGCTTCTAAAAGATAATAACTTGCTGCTTTTCTTTCTTTTATATGATTGATGAAACTGAGCGTGTGAGTGGGCTTTGCAGTGTTGGTTGGACAAACCAAGATATCTGAAGATGTCACCTTTGGCTTTTTAAAATTGTCACAATAATTAAAATAGTCTTTAGCTGCACCCCTTGAAACAAGATGCATGACATTTAGATCATTCTAGACACATTTTCTCAACTTAGAAAAAGGATTAAACCAAGTTTATCTGCAAGTCAAGAGTCTTAGACAATGTGCCAGACTGATGAAGGCTTTCTTTTTCCTCAAGGACCAATCTGTGTGTTGGCACATGCCTTGTGCCTTCATGTTGAACAATGCACACGTATGTGCTCCATGTGGATCATTCATATGTAAGTCCTGAGGGGGTAATTTCACCCTGCAGCAGGCCTGTTCACCTCTGAGCTGAATAGGTGGAGGCTTCTCATCAGTCAGCCAGGCTGCCTGGTGGTATTACCCCGACTCCACTAGTCTCTCTCCCCCCCTTGGTTCGGGAGAAGCCAGGCTACAAATGACGGTCTCCAGGGGTCTGATTGCAGAACCAGAGAGGCAGGGCTGCAGCTGCTGCTACTGAAGTGTCAGCCATGATTGTTATCAGATGGGTCCGCTGCTCATTTTGGACTGTGTGAAGCTGCTGGCCAGCCGTTCAGACGCCACTCGTCACACACACACACACACACACGCACGCACGCACGCGCACGCACACACACACACACACACACACACAAAGAGCCGTACCTTGGCATAGTTTGTGGTCTTGATGAACCATTGTGTGAGCAGCTTCTGCTCCACCAAAGCACCAGACCTCCAGGAGCGACCGTTTTCATCCACCTGCTCATCAGCCAGCACTGTTTGATCAACAGGGTCCCAGTTTACCACAGCCTGGATAACACACACACACACAAATGTAGCTGAACATGCACACACATTTTAACACACATACACAATTAAAAAGGAAAGGCAGAGCTTAGGAGGTAGCTTGGATTTAATAGACAGACCAAAGACTTATTTCAATGTCGTCCCATTTCATTAAACATAATCAAAGAGCTTCTACCAAGCTCTCTCCTTTTCACTTCAGTCATTTTCTTCCGAGAGTGAGCAGCCTCAGTTATTTCTGCGACTTTCAAGGACCTCAAACATAAACCAATCATATTATTCTCTCCAAAAGAAAATCAGGATGAGCACTTTTGTGCAAGAGCCATTCCCACCTCTTTTTGATATGCCAGTCCTGCTTCAAAGAGCTTGATGAACAGATACTGCGTCCACCTGTAGTAGTCTGGCAGACAGGTGGTCACTTCCTGTGGAGAGGAGCCAGAGTAACGTCAGCAGTGTGAGGGTCAACCAGACCTAAAAGTTGCCTAAATCTGTTTGATGCTCAGTTCTCGTATCTACTCACCCGGTCCCAATTGAAGCAAAGGCCAAGGCTGTCCAACTGCTCCCGCATGGACTGGATGTTACTGAGGGGAGGAGACGCAACAGCAACATTAGGGTATGTACAAACGATGAACACCCACGAGAACAGATGCGATATTTCGTGTACCTTTTAGTCCAATCCTCTGGGTCAAGACCTCTCTCAATAGCTGCATTCTCAGCTGGGAGTCCAAAAGCATCCCAACCCATCGGATTCAACACCTGTGGATTCAGTTAGAGCCTCCGTAAATCATTAATCAATCAACAATATAATATATAATCAGGAACAATTTTGATGATAGGCTGATTTCAAATTGTTTTATATCTACATTCTCCGTTTTCAGCCTCTTAAATGTGAGTATATGTGACATGTTGAGAGTTGAGAGAAACTATACCAAACTATATCAATGAAATAATGCTGGGCTCCGCAGCACACATTGACCCGTATATGCTAATGTGTTGTTATACAGTGTGGTTAATGTACGCAGACGGACTGCAATTTTCACATATAGGCAGCTGTTATATAATGTAAAGGCAAACAGACACCATTTCCTAAAGAACATCACAGTCTATTGTTTCTCTCTCTCTCTCTGCTGCACGTCTGCTTTCACCTTCCATCCCTCTGTACTTTTTATCCACATCCATTTCATTGTCCCACTCCAACCTACACTCTCCTTGACATGAATCGTTGTCGGCTCAAGACGACGACTCATTCACTCATCTCTTTTCCCCTTTAGCCTCTCAGCTGTGTTTTTCTGCTCACCGAGAGAGAAAGAAGATGAAAGCACAGGAGCGGAAGGCGCGAGTAAAGAAGGGGAGAAGCAGAGTGACAAGGAGTGGAGGACTGGAGAGGATCATTGTACGGACTCTAACGGGTCTGATGTTTCAGACGAATCGGTATCCTTGGTAACTGCATGGGCCTCATTTGTAAAGCCGTGTGCTGGATGGTATTAGGCTAAGAGAGACCAGTGTGACTGCTCAGGAGGAATACAAGCCAAAGATAGCCTATGTAAATAACAAAGCAGAAAAAAAACATGCACCTCATTTGGGTGGATACGCTACTACGCTTTTGTTTATTCAGTGTAAATACACCATTAAACTGAGACTGTGATGGACAGGCTGCGATAGTGAGCTCAAATCTCAAAGTTCAAAGAGAGCAGCAGAGGCACATTATCTTTTCACTGCTAATAGCTTCAGCTCCACTTATCCTAATGTCCGCACAGAGTCTGAAGATATGTCTGACTCTTACCTAACCTCTTATCACGGAGGCTTACAGTACAGTGGAGCGTGAGTGACAAGAAGCAAGTGACAAGATAGACGTGGGAGTGAGTGGAGGCTGATTTTATGACAATCCGTGTGCTGTAATGTGGAGCAAATCAGTGCCAAACGGAGACAGACACATCCAGCCACAGCTCCACGCTCCTCCACGCTGACAACAAGAAGGATACAAGTGCCTGGATTCTGGTTTTGTGAATGCGGAGCCACTCAGCTACATGCAAGTGTCCACCTACACAGTTTCCAGATAGAAGCTTCGCTCCATCTGTAGCAGCTTTGAAATGAAACTCCAGCGTTTGTCGGTTTTCTCATCACATTAATTGACTATAATCAAACTGATAACTGCTTCAAAACTCACATTTTATTTCTTGTTTATTGAACAATTACAGAGCTAATGTACAATCAAAGAAACAAACCCTGAGAATCCAGCAATGTTTAACCCAGGAGCCCATAAGCAACTACAGAATAGAAGAAGAAGAAGAAGAGGAAAAAGACCCCAATTAGTTTTCATTTACATATTAAAAGGGTAATTTAATCCAAATTAAAAATTTGTTGTAGACCAAGTGGTCTCTAGCCACACATTTAGTTTAGGTTCAAAGGAGCCTTTTGACATTTTGGAAAATATCTCCTTGATCTACTCTGGCTCATTTGTCACTTTGGGCAAAAGCATCTGCCAAATCAATAAATGTGAATGTAAATACGCTCATCTGATTTCTTGCTGAGACACCGCTGAGAAAATCAATCCCGCTCTCATGTCTGTTCCGCAGAGGTGGTCTCCACCAGCACCTCTAAGGCTCTCTAATTTACAGCTGTATCTCATTTGTTTAATCCACACAAAAAGTGTAAGAACATCACGCTCTGCACGTGGAACTACTTCTTGGCCGGGTGTAGTGACTTTCTTTAACAGATTAAACATAGTTGAAGTGAGCTTTAGAGGAGCTAGTAGGAGGATTTTGTGAGTTTTGGACAGAGCCAGGCTAGTGGTGTCTCAGTTTCCAGCTTTATGGTAAGCTAAGCTAACTGCACTACTGGTGGTGGCTTTGTAGTTACACTTGAGACATGAGGATGTCATTTCCCCGTTGGGAGAAGGCAAATAAATGTATTTTCCCGAAACTCCCTAAAAAGTGTTTTTGATTTCTGCCTCCGCCACATTTTTAATTTACGATTTTTAATGACAGGAACCATTAAAGATGTTTCTGAGTCTCATGGATGAAACAGGTTTAGAGTGTGACCATCAACATGAGTGAACCTTCCTTAATTGACTGGTGTGCATGCAGCAGAACGAGGTTGGCGTTCTGACAGATGCTGAGAGAAAGGAGACTCCTGGGCAGGGAGTCGGCGCCACTCATGTGAAACCATGTCTCTGTTCAGGGAGAATCCACGCAGAAGCAGAGGGGATTCTCTCTGCAGGTGAGAGAGAAGGTACACGCTGTCTAGTGTAAAATCCACTGGGTAAAGAAAAAAAAAAAGAAAGGAGAGGCTCAACTTACACTGACTTTTCATCAGAATAAATAAAAGGACGGAGGGTGTGAGGACGGAGGCACTGTAGGTTGTCACTGTCACAGTGAGGGGTGTGTGTGTGATAACACACTGGTGATAGCTTCATCTACACCTACCATTTACCGGACTCAAACCGAGTGCTGAATATCGACTGCAAGGCTTTGATCTGAAACAGTCGAGTCAATAACACACTTGAGTGCCTGAGATCGAGAGTATGGATTTTACCTTTACCTTATTTATAACTCATTTTAACCATGAAAAGAGACTGCATGGGGAAGTTCAAGATCATCACAGCAGGTTTTAAAATCCTTTCTTCCAACTGTCAGCTTACAAGAATCAAGCAAACATTTCCTTACTTATAGGCCAGCTTCATTTCTGTATTTATATATCTGCTTGAAAAAGTTCAACAGGTCCAAAGTGTCGTAAAAACTTCTTAGCTGACAGACGATTACGGAATCATTCTGAGTAAAAACACTCAGCAACATAAGAGCACAACACAGAATTGAGAATTAGGTCATTGCTGCAGACAAACAACTTCATAACAGCACAACCTGAGCATGAAATGAAAACAAATACAATATAAAGATATAAGTGAAACAATTAGACATAATGAACTCTTATCAAACTAATGTACATGAAGTACAAATGAGTGCTGTTTGAAATCAATACAGCGCAGAAGAAAGTGCAACAAAAAGAAAAATCTAATTACATGCCCCAAGGAAAGTGTAAACTCTGGTCGTGTAATTGAAAGATAGTGGCATGAGCAGGTATTATTACGCTACTAATGGTACTTAAATGAAAGCCACGGTCAGTACACTACACTGTGTACACTGTGTTAGCAGCACACGGGTTAAGAGATATGAAGTATCACCGGTCAGAGACACAGTGTAAACTGATATTCTTAATAATGTGTTGTATATACTGTATGTCCATGCAGAGCAGGAATAAGAGTGAGGCAGACGATGCAGTGAGACTTTCTGAAACAGAAGGACTTATAGAGTGAAAGCAGATAGCTACAATCATACTGTCAGTCCTGTATCATGTTACTCACCAAATATGGAGAGCTCCATTAACTCAGACTGAAAGACTGACTCACTGTTCCAGTACAAGTAATGTTGTGGGAAAAGCCAAATCAATTTCAAAATGAGCCAGGAAAGTGGATGTCTAGCAATAAATGATAGTGGGCTACAACAAAATATGCCTCTCAAAGTGCTCCTGAGGATGACACATCCTTTGTGACTTTGGGAAGAGAAGTCAGTAAAGTGCACGTTGGCCGAGCCCAAGAAAGAGACTTGTGGTGACGAGGAGATAACAAACATAAAGCAAACTTAGACGTATGTTTAAAGTTAAAAGCACTGAGTCATAATTTGTGCATTCTTAAAGGGATAGCTACCTATTGTGAGAAGTTTTATTTTAGTTTTATTTTATTTCATTAATTTTTTTGATTTGCCCAAGAACAGCTGAGTCAGTATTTGTAAACATACTCTTGGGACGTTCATCCATTATATATTTGTGAGTTCTCTTTGCACCCAAATATTTCAATGTCACAGTGAGAACTTCATGTTGATGAAAGGGCTCCACTTTTTAGGAAACCACTGCACCATTCACTGTCAATAGACCAGCCCTTGATTTTTAATGTTAGATTACAGTATTAAAACATAATCAATGATTCTGTTTTCTTTCTAGTTTTACTGAATACTGAAATGTCCTTAACGTTTAATCTCAGTTCTTATGAGAGCATCAGTAACTTTCTTGGTCTATTTTACTTTTAACACCAGCACATAGTGTATCGACTTGGCTTGTTTCAGCTGGAATCGTGGGAAAAGACATTTAGCAAAAGCTGACATACCTGATGGCCTCTCATTCTCTGGAAGTGACTGATGGTGTCGCTGATGGTATACACTCGCACGTGGCCCATGTGCAGTCGCCCCGACGGGTATGGGAACATGGAGAGGACATAAAACTTCTTCCTGTTGGAACCCTAAGAAAAACAGTGAAAATGATGTACAGAGCTGTGAGATAACCTCATGGGATGTGGGAAAAGATCAGAAAACTTAAATCCTCAGAGGCTACAATAACAGAGTAGGAGTTTTTTCTTTATTATCAGACAGTCTCTTTTGAGGGAGTCTTGTATAAAAGACACTGCATTAACCTGATGAGATCAGGACAGGAATAATAACTCATCGCATACAGAGCGAGAGCCCCGACTGTATTACTGTTATGAGGCTCTCACAGCGTCTGATTATAGTGTCAGAATCTGAATGACGGCACTGCTGATTATGGATGGTTTACAGTCTCAACACTGTTACCACGGCAACACACTAAGTACCGGTTACACCCAGCTATACGTGATTACAGGAAACCTGAGCCATGAATTCTTCAATAAATTAATTAGGACCAGGGCTGTCACGAATACACTTAATCACTGTCAGCCTTTCCCAGACAGCCGACCATTAGGATATATAATCAGCCTGATCTCCTGGTCTGAGATCAGCCGGGAAGGCCAGGGACAGTAATAGCTGGGAATCATTTGGAAGGATGCTTAATGGCCCATTAATCAATTAATCTTAAAAAAAGACTGAAGGTGTTTCAAATGTACATATACATATACACGGTGGAACGACTTCAGTTTCCCTTTTCACTCATTCAACAGTGTCAGCAGCTCTTTGTACAGTACAACTGGTGTCAACAAGGGCAGATCTCACCACATGAAATAACTTCTAAAAACCTATAAGACTTTCAAAGTACATTTTCATCCACATTAGTGTCCTGGTTTTGGATATTATCCTTGTTTTGATCATATTTGGGATTTGGTGTTTAACATGGGAACATGGGAAACCTGATTATTCAGATGATTTGTGCATACATTTTTATAACAATATCCAGGTTTCTGATCGTCTGCATGAGCGTGTCTGTCTCGTCTTAATTCCATTATTCCTTAATTTAATAATTTAATTTCCTGGCTGTGTTAACTCTGCTGCACGTAGAGCTGAAACAATCAGTCAATTTATTAAATGACAGAAAATCAATCAACAGGATTTGCAGCTTTTCTTTGTTACACAACATTGCAAACCTAATATATTTTGGTTCTGAATCACTGGTTGGACAAATCGAAACACCTGGAGACATCTAACATTTGATAGACCATACGTATAGTCAGTGTTTTTCTCTTAGAGTTAGCGTACTGTAGTTGGCATATCCAAGTTTCAAAAAACCAGGATATGATGTTTACACGCACAACACCTCACTGGGATACTCCAAAAAACCTGATCATAACTGGGACTCTAGACTGCATGTAAACTCTCTAACTTGACCAACTAGATCTAACGTGTGCATCTCCATTATCCTGATGTGAACAGGTGAATGGGTGACCATACTGTATATCAGGCCTGTATGAAGAGTAACCAAAGCCTTCTCACCTGCTCCAGCGCATCCTTTCGCCACTGCGCCATAATTCGTGGGTGCCACCATTCTTCTACCCTGCGTCGGGTGTCTGTCCGGTAGTCCTTCTCCCACACTCCTGTCGCGCTGAACAGGGTGCGGGTGCTGGGGGACAAGAGGCACGGTACTGGACTCAGGAGAGGAGCCCTGATTCGGCCTGACCAGGCTACAGTTAGCGGGTGCAGAGCCAGCCTTCTCACTGACACCTGCATGCTTCTGTCACCTGAAACAGAGACACTTCAATCAGAACGGGCAGCGGGACACTGGGGTTGGACAAAACAAGCAATTATGAAGATGTATCTCTGGACTCTCTGAGCTTTTGATGATTTACCATACTTCCTGATATTTCATACTGTAAACAATAGTTGACAGTATCAAAAAAAGGCAGTTTAATTAATACTGCAGCCCTAAACTGATATTTAATGCAACAGTCTGTGTCCCTCTGACACTCTTCTAGTTTGTATCTAATGGCTTTGGTTAAAATCCCAATGAATCCCTTTTAAAGTTCACCAGCCTGACAGTAAAAATATGAAAATCATTTCACTCTAAATTTGCTGATTTTAACCAAACTATTGAAGAAAGATTTTAAATTAGAGTTCAAGTAATAGATGGATGTCTGTGTTTTATAATGAATTTTGACATTGGTGTTGACCTTTCTTCAATTTTTTTTCAAAATGTTAAAATAGAAGAAGACGACGACTTCAAATGTTTTAGAAAAATAAATTCATCTCCAACATGAAACTACAGTGCCATTCAGACAATTCTCTCCTTTTTAAAATCTCATAAAAACTTTTCGTTGATTATACTTTTAATGGAATTAATTATCCATCCATTATCTATACTGATTATAAATAAACCAAACGTAGCTGACAATAGGTGAGAGGTGGTGTACACCCTGGATAGATTGCGTATGGTGTATAGCAGGGCTGACAGTATAGACACAAAGAACCATTCACACCTACAGCTAATTTAGAATCACCAATTAATCTGTATGTATTTATACTGTGGGAGGAAACTGGAGTATATGGAGAGACCCCACACAGGCACAGGGAGAACATGCAAACTCCACACAGAAAAGCCGAGGTTAACCAGGGTTACCACTAAATGCTACAGTAGGCATGAAAAAGTTCATTTGAGTTCAGACGATCTGGATCAGCAGTACATGTGAGTCCACTTGTTGAGAACAGACTGAGTGTTGGCTCAGCTCTGCAGCTCTACACGTGATTTTTTTTTTTTCTTCACCACCGCCGTTTCACAGTCTGTGTTCTTAGCACCACGTCATTTACACAGCAGCATGATTTTGTGGAATGAGAGGTTTATTCAGCGTGATGTGATTATGCCATGTCTCACAGTGAGGAGACTGTGGACAGCCTGTTCTTATTACACCGCCCGCCTGCTCAGATGTGAGAATGACATTTTCAATCAACTGATTTTCAATTATGGAGTCATTTCTTCTCTTACAATCTGACCTGCAGTTTTAAAAACTTTTTTTTTCTTTTGTATGACAGCATACTAAACTGGATGGAAGTTCCTGCTACCAGAATATGTCCCTCAGTTTTTGTACTACGTCCTACTTGTATGCAAAAATAAGGCAATATAGGAATGTTTGTAATGTCAAACAGATTATTCAGATTACTGGATTTTAAATGACAATGAATCAGTCCCACAACTAACAATTAAACAACCAAATTAGGCTAATTTCACTCTTTTTTCCATAAAGACTGCAGTTAGACTGGACCTTCATATGGCTTGATGTTGTTCAGTCAACTGCATGTCAGAAAAAACAGTTTGACCTAAATTTGTCTTCTTCACAATACACATACACACACGTATATAAACACAGTTTCCAAGGTAACCTGAGATTTCTGTACAGTCTCTGCCTCCTTGGGAGGACAACTGCTGCTAACCTGACCTGTCAAGAGAATGTTTTCACAGCCGTGACGCATCTGGACCTCAGACAGCGAGACCTTTACAGCTGCTGAACGGAAGAGGTGATAATCTGCACACCCTTCACACCAGACTGAGATAAAGATGTAAATGAGGTAAACAAAAACTATGACTGGTTCTCTGAAGCCATGGGAAACTCATTGAAAAGGTTATTCTATACTCTGTGATGTTATGAAAATACAACATTACAGGAGAGAAAACGGGAAGGGACATCAGGAATGTGACTCTGAGCAACACAACAGTATATTTTTGAGCTGAGACTTTAAGGAAACAGGACTTTCTGACAAGTGAGTCACTCAAATGCAAGAAACTACAAGCCTCCACATCATTCATTAAGACTCCAACCAGCCTGAAGGATTTACTGTCCAGGGAAGGCAAATCTTTGGGGGATAACTCTGAGCTTTTTTAAGCAAATGAGTGTAAAACCTGTGGAAAGTGCTCTGCTCTGCTCTGCTCTGCTCTGCTCTGCTCCTCCCCTCTCCTCTCCTCCACCCACCTGCTTGTGGGAACGTGTTTTTCGCTAAATTCTCTCGAGTATAACCTCAGCATCGCAGCAGCCAACACTCCTCCCTCAGGCTGAGGCTGGGAGAGCCGAGCACTCAAGGTTGTGCGCATCTCTGCCGGTGCGAGTGAGTGGGCTGAGGCGAGAGACTGAGAAAATGTTTCTATGGTGACTGGGCTCATCCGTTCGGGTGTCTCCTGTAAAGAGTGACTGAAAACTTCTGCAAACAGCGCACTGGCTCAGAGCAGAGTAACGCTTCCTGTGGAGATTTGTAAAACTTCATTACTCTTCTAGTTATGACCAAAAAACTTGATCTTACTTTATTTATTTGTCTTCTTGTGATTAGATGTTTAATAATATAAATTATCAATTTCCTCATCTTAGTTTATCTTATTCAGGCAAAGTTCCTGAAATTAAGAGAAGTGGTATTCTGTTAAATAAAAAAAGAAGACTTATGCAAAACAAACAAATTAACAAAAAATATTATTTTTGGTAGAGGTATTATGTTGGTGCTGGAATCTTTTTAAAAAAAGATAACTAGAACCAGAATTAGTTTAATTATGAAATGAAATATCAATATTATGACAAGAAATTAGACAACATCTGGGATTATTCTTATAGTGTGACAGAGATTAAGTGTTTGTCTCCATTTGGTCACCACATTTACAAACAAACGTGTCAGAAATTTGCTGTGAATAAACACTGGAGCTGAAATGACTGACTAACAGAAAATGAAGTGGCAACAATTCTGATAATCAACTAACGACTTAAGCAGTGGTAGATTATTTATGAAGTAGTAGTAAACCCCACATCTCTAATGCTGTTTGCACAGTTTTGTGGGATAAATTGATGACAGGTCGGTGTCAAGCATTTTCAGTCAAACACAGTGAGGAACAAACGTAACGCGAGCTTAACGTATCAACACTAGAATTTGTATAAATCTTCTACACACTGTCTTGATTTACAAGGTTCCAATATTTTTTGAAATATCCTTTACGTTAGCACAACACTGACTGACAAAATAAATGTAACCTCCTGGCATGTCCACACAAGAACAAGCAGTCGTCTGTTAGCGACAGATTAAAGCTGTTTAAAGGTACCTACTGTTTTACTTTCAGGTCCTTTGTTTCCGTGCTGTGGTCTTATTGGCATAAAAACAACTATCCGCCTTAAAAATATTCATGTCCAGCTTATAAATGCGCTGTAAATGACCTGTTTCCTTGTATCACGACTCCACTATAGGCGCCGCCATCTTGCTTTCAATCAACTTTATCAACACGCCGCACGTAGACAAAGACAAGCACATGTGGGTTTAAAATAATAAAAGTGCTTTGATATTACTTTCGTACGGCAGGGAAATTTCATAAAGCAGACAATTTTATTTTATTAAATACTTTCATTCAACCTTAATGTGACATGCTGCCGTTGTGTGTGTGTGTGTGTGCATAGTCCGCGTGTTCTCGCAGCTATAGAAAAATCAACGTGTGTGTGTGTGTGTGTGTGTGTGTGAATGTGTGATTGCCGGAGCTTCACAGTTGATTTCAGTGATTTCAGTGAGTGATGGCTCTGCCTGTTACCCTAGCAACCATGTAATATCCTCATCTTATTATTATTATTATTATTATTATTATTATCAATTCTTAATTAAAAAAATCAATCAAAAATTTTTATTCAAGGGAAATTGCTGCCTGTGGATACTGGAAAATTGTTGTCTACAGCTGAATTAACCTGAATATCCAAATTTGACAGAATAAATGAAACTCGTCGTCCAGAGCCTCTGCATTGTTTTCAATTCTTTTTCTGTCAGTAGCACTTTTGAATGAGGCAGCCTGTGTACAGGGTTTATAAATTTTAAGTATTGGCTTTTATTAAAGGCAAATAAATTGTTTACTAATGATTTATACATCAGCTATTAATAAAAAACAACATTTGGGTTGCCAGGTTGTGAAAAATCCCACTTGGGGATGGTGTTTATTCTAATAATGCAGTTTCAAATGTTTGTAATGCATCAACAAATGCTCATGGGTATTTTACTTTCCAGGAAGCAATCAAGGCAGCAGCTAATAAGTTATTAATAAATTGATTTTGGTACAGATGGCACATGGTCAAACAGTACATTTGGGCAACTTGGCAACCCACTTGTCCTTCTCATTAATGGTTTTAATTTTTTTTAAACTAAAGTTTGCATTTCTTGTTGAAACTGCTTCTTGTTCTTTTTTCTTCTGGGGTGAAACATATTCCAAACCAAAGTAAATTAACTCAAGTGGTAGTCCCTCCCAAGAAGAATTACCATAAAACATGACTGAAATAATTCCATGACACAAATTTAGTGCCAGCAGCTCTACAAGTATCCTCAGGAGGTGCTTTCATTATATGTGATTTCTGAGAGAAGTGCTATTTCTTTGATGCCAACTTCCAGCATAAAGTGATTGCTGACAGAGAGAGAGCACCTCCACTCACTTCATCTTCATCACAGAGTGGAGCAGAGAGACACTGAGGAGGAAGAGGAGGAGGAGGAGGCAGCGTCTCATCAGAGTCTTCTTCTTTCCACAAGCTCTTCCTGTGGCTCTCACCTTTGATCTGGCGTGCAGACAGAGGCAGTGAAAGAGGAGAGAAGTTAGAGCCGGTGAGGGAAGAGAGAAAGGAGGGTGGGGTGTCATTAGCAGGAGATAGAGAGAGTTCCTCAGTCTGACGTCAGTGAGCTAAACCTGGGGCTCTGATCCGGCCTGCCGTCGTATATCAGAGTTAAATGGGCGCCTCCGCCCTGGGCACAACAGGATGTGGCTGAGAAGGAGGAATGAGACAGGGAAATGGGTTTTTGACACAGTTGAGACGCTAACTCTCCACATAAAGCCTGATGAATGAATCTGATACTCTCTTCCTCATCATTACTGTATTTGAGGGAGGACTGCAGGTACAGTGTTTTATCATTTGTTCAAATCTGAACCTTACTGCAATCCAAGAAAAGAAACGCTAACAAATCTGGAAAATATGTTTCTCCAGTTCAGCTTGATGTTCCACCTTAAAGTATATTAATAACTGCTCTCTTTTACTAAGCAGCTAACTGTGTAGACTGTATATATACTCACATGGTGGATGAAACAGATGGACTAAAAGAAGTGAGCTTGAAGGTCACTTTTCCTGGTCAGCCTTCATTGAAGTGCTTTATGTCTAGAGTCATGATTTTTTGAATTCAACCAGGTCTAAAGCGGGAAGACTGATGTTACTTGACTCTTTTGGTAGCACAGTCACATTTCAAAACTCACAGATTTAAACTGTATGATTTATAGCTTATACTCTGATTACTCAAAAGAAATTCAGACTCTTGAATGAGGGCTAAAACAGTCTAGTCTCATTTAGAGAGAGGGCACGTGAAAAACATAACACCCCTTAAATCCTGATTTTAAACATTCAGTTTTTCGTGGTAAAATCAAATATTCATGATCTCACAGGCAACAATTTTAAGGTGTTGGTATGTTAGGTATATTTAAAGGAATAGTTCAACATTTTGGGCCCTACATGGGGGTTTTTTGTTTGTTTTACTTTGCTTTGGTTTGGTTTTTTTGCTGAGAGTTGGATGAAAATTGAATAGAATTAGGAGTGGAATGTGGGTAGCTTAGCTTAGCATAAAGACTGGAAACAGGGAGAAAGAGCTAGCCTGCTTCTATCCACAGTTGAAAAACAATCCACCTAACAGCACACCATTTTTGTTTAAACCTCATACAAACCAAAATTTAACAATAGTACCTTAAAGTGGAGCCGTGTGTTTGTTTTTTTCTTGGCACAATGAAATGAAGCCAGTGCACCCGGCCAAGAAATAGTGCCAGTAGCTAACTCCATATAAAAGCATAACTTTCAGTTTAACTCTTGACAGCCCAGATAATGGACTGCTCCAGTAGCCGAATGGTTATAGTGCTTCACACAAAACCACATTGTGGTTTGACTCCAGCTGTAGTTTGTCACTAGTCATGTCTGGCTCCCCTTATTTCCCATCTCCCTTTTCACTGTCAACTGTCAAAAAAAAACAACCTCTTAGATAATCTGATTCATCAGGATTGTGTAGGTGTGGTTTGATCAGATTTAACTGACAGTGGCCTGGCATCTCCAGAAAACCACCCCACAAATGTCATCAGATTTTTATTGACTGAATATCGCTCAATCCTGATTGAAATTGGCTGCTCCAGAGCAATCTTTTAAAATAATGCTCCTCTAACAATGTGACATATAAGGAAAAATGATAGGCATCATATAACAGGAGCAGATGGAGGCTCCATGTCCCCAGGGAGCGTCTGAGTGAACAAAGGCAGTTTATTGGTGGAAATGTGTGGAGAAGCAACGCATTGAAAATAAAAAGTGTAATCAGTTCAGTGAAAGTCTTATCCTCTTTTCAGGAGCCAGCTTTGTCTCAGTGTTCCACTTCTTTGTATTTTACTCTAATTAACACTTTAAAATGCTGCGTGGCATCATTTCTCACTTTAATGGCAGTCTTTTAATTGTTTATTTTTGGTTGTGTTTAAAATTGTGCATCTCCTTTTTTTTGTTGTTGTTTTTTGGACTGCAGCATTCCTCAGGAGTCTCAGGTACAAGCTGCTTCTGTTGTTTTTCAAACAAATCACTTCTGAAAGCGACCAATCATCCCCGTTTTCCCCCCACATCCACCTCCCCATTCCCTTCTCTCCCTGTTTCAGGGGACGATTGCATTTCACCAGCGGAGAACCAGAAGACAAACGACCACGCAGAGCCGCCTGAGCAGCAATGTGTTTGGTAGAAAGCAGATGAGGGGGGGTTGGGAGGGGGGAACTGACTTCTCTTCACCTGTCCAAGGTGACCTTTCGTGGACGGGTGCGTGATTCACAATCCACATCCGCCTCAGTGAGAAGTGGTGCCGGTGGTGCCACAGAGAAACAATCTCACACCATCTCAGTTCCCTGAGACCAGCAAGGAGCGGGCTGATAGGTCTCTCCATGCCTCTGACCGGGGGCTTTCGGAGAGCCTGATGAGTGTGATGTTATTTCCAGGGCCTATTTCACATTGACAGCCCCATGTGCACTTCACTTATCTGTTCTCACGGAAGACAAAGACTCCGAGAGAAATATGGTAGTACAGAGGAGATGAGGAGGTTTGTAGCTGGAACAGGATCTTAAAGAATCTGTTGGGAACTCTCTGGCAGCTTCATTCTCTATCCTGATCTTGCCTGCTCTAATTTTCTTACGCTGCTGCAAGACTTTCACTCATTTGGGATGTAAAATGCAGATTCTGCAACACACAGGCAGGCTGTTCTACAAAACTACACATTTGTTATGTTTTCTCTCGGGATCCCCATTCAGCTTCTCAGCAGTTAATGTTCCTAATTAGTGTACAACTCTTCAGTCCTGCAGATCCTTAGATGCACTCAAACCAGCTGTAAGCGAGGCTCGGGTGGCAGTTGGATTAAGATACAAATACAATGAGCTTAAATTGCTGTCTTGTTATGTCCTTGAGTAAAAATTTAATTTCTACATGTGCTTATGAGCATGTTAATTGCCCTCATTTAAAGGTTAACAATGAGAATGAGAAGCAATCTTTGTAGTAAGGAGTACTTGGAATATATCAGATCATAAGGGGCCAAAACAACAGACAGTTTAAAAATAAGCAATGGTTAAAAGTAACTAAGTACATTTACTCAAGTACAGAACAATTCCAAAGCACAATTTTGAAGTACTTGCACTTATCTTGAGTATTTCCAATCTGTGCCGTACTATATATTTTTACTCCACTACATTTCAAGAATTCAACAATGTATCAATTCTATAATAATAGAATATAATAATAGTACCCAGCAGTTTACTGTATAAGTAGTTGAATTTTACTGACTACACAATGCTGATTGACTACTGCATTAAAATGCTGCTAATACAGGTAATGATAAATATTTAAAAAAATAAAAGTAAAATAAAAGTAAAAATACATATGCACATTATCCTGATAGTATGTATGACTGTATTTTTACTCAAGTATATGTTTTACTGCAGGGGTTTAAATAAGCAGTTTAACAATGTAACTTTACTACTTAACAGGGTACCACAGCAGTACAGCATTTTACTTTTAGAAAGTTGGGCAACTCACAAGAGACAGATTAATAAAAGAATGGTCGACATTAAAGTAGCAGAGGCCGATTCACTGTGCGCTTACTTTTACTCCCTTTTGTCAGACTCTTCCCACATCTTTCAAATCTCATGTGTCAAGTCCATAACACAGGCTTTTTTGTCTTTGTAGTTATACAGCAAAACTTGTTTGGTAGCCCTCAGAGAGACCAGCAGCAATACATAATAAACAATATGGGTGGCACAGTGGTGCAGTGTTTAGCACTGTCGTCTCAAAGCAAGAAGGTTCCTGGTTTGCATGTTCTCCCTGTGCCTGTGTGGGTTCTCTGGGTACTATGGCCTCCTCCCACAGTCCAAAGACACACAGGTTAATTGGTGGCTCTAAATTGCTCGTAGGTGTGAATGTGAGTGCGAATGGTTGTTTGTCTGTGTATGTTGACCCTGCGATGGACTGGTGATCTGTCCAGGATGTACCCCGCCTCTCACCCAATATCAGCTGGGATAGGCTCCAGCCCCCCCACAGCCCTTAACGAATAAGCAGTACAGATAATGGATGGATGGAATAAAAAATGCACAAATACAAAATAATGCAGTGTAAACAGGTATTTCATAGCTTTTGCTAAAAGTCTCAACCCCAATCCAAGACAAACCCTTCTCAGAAATCTCCTTTCACATCCACAGAAGACAACATACAACTGTTTCCACAAGCTCAGTTGTCCTCCTGCTGATGAGTAAACTGAACTTCATGAGTAATATAAGTGGAGTGCCCCTTTAAATAACACATTAACGCTCCCTCCATCACCATATGCAGGTGGTATATGATTTGATTTCCGGGTGTTGTTAAACCATTTTTTCTAAATGTTTAGTTTACTTAACTTCAGAACGTGAATTAAATAAACATTTACATCCACTCATGTATATTATGATCACTCTGTGTTACAGCACTACTCAGATTTTACAGTTTGTGTCCAGCTCTTTGCAGACAACCATGAGCGGGTTATTATTGTTTCTGCAGAAGAGAAATGAGAGCGGAAGAAACTCTCTGCTGCCCTGTGAATTATTTTGTGATACAGACAGGACCCGAGCCTGGCACTGTTATGAATACTTGTGGCTGCTCTGATCACCGAACATGGCAGTAATGATGACAACACTTTTATTAGTTTCATTCTTATCAACTAAACAGATTGTATATTTCCTCAACACCTCACTGCTCCCCTGCTTCTGGGGGAAACCTCTGTTTCGTTGCCGTGGTGATGAGTCCTGGCAGTGATTGGTGGTATGACAGGACTACTGGGGAAAGACAGGGGATTTTTTAGGCTCAGCTGTGAAAGAAGAGCTTGAACATTGTGTCTATGAGGATGCATATACCCAGTCCTCAACTTTTAATTAAGGCAGGTGTCTGTGAGACTCGGTGGGTCAGACTAATGGTGTCTGATCCTGCACAAAGCTGATGAAGGCCAGCCAGGAGTCACTAACAGGTCCCCCTTTTTGGTTTTCTGAATAAGAGGCCACATTTTGAGAAAATGAATGTTTCATACATCCTCCTTTGGCACAAGAGACTTTTATCTTAGTCCAATTTGCATTTTTGTCACCAAAGCAATTTACATTTTTATAGCATAATTAATGAACAAGAAAGTCATTTACATTTTCTTGCTCTGCTCACCAGTACATTGTCTGGAGAGCATATCTGATACAGAGGGACCAGCAATGGGAAATGTGTGGGAGTATTTGTGAGCACCAGAGAGATGTCTGAGCGTACAGAAGGGGAACCGAACAACTACATGATTGTTTTAAAGCAAGAAGGTTCGGGAGAATACACCGTCATAATTAAACAGAGACAAGAGGACAAGGGGCTTTCAGGTGCAAATTGAGGCCAAAGCCTCTTTCACTTCAGCTGGCCCCGACATCAAATGCATGGAGGCAGGCCTCCAGAGCAATTTACACCATTTAAACAGCACAGGAGAAAACATTTCATACAAGTGCCATTCATATATTCTAGCCCACGAAGATGAAAGAGAATAATTCATCACCATTTTGCCTCTGGTCAATGACCCAATTCTGTCAATAGCTTATTATCTTTTCTGATGCATTATGTATACATTGTTAGGAAGAGTACATGGGCAAAAAAGCATAATTATGTCCTCATTAAAAGCCACATCACACTTTAAAAGCTGGGCACCAGAGACTGTGATGCATGGAAAGTTAAGTGACTGTGGGATGGGGGTGGTGATTTCTCTTTTTTTATGAGGATGGAATTTCCTCCTCAGAAGGGTTGACAAAATAAGAGCATGTAAAACATAACAGAGAAAGAATGATGCTGCACCTTTGTGAAGCCTCTAGTGTCCATTTTCTGTCTTTTAAAAAGGTCAGTGTGCTCTTGTTTTGTGATTTTAAAGCTCTGGTTTAGGTTGTGGCACTGAACTGTATCATATTGCAAGGTGTATCTATTATTTTGCCCAGGATAAGGTTAAGAGTACACTCTGTGCAGGTTTTGCCAACATTGGTAGGTTATGTGTAAGGATCTATGGGAGTAGATTTGGTTATGGGTGAGTAAATGTAGGAATATTTTTTCAAGGTGTGTAAGAAGCAAGCAGGAAATGACTAAAACATTGACACTTTGCTTGAGAAAGTCAGTCCTTGTCTCTATTCTCTATTATCAGGATCTTTCCAGTTCAACTCTGAGTTGCATAAACATAATTTTAGAGTTGCCTCTGAGCTCAGTGAGATTTAGGCCAACCCTGGCTCACAGTGACCGCAGCTTGAAACCCCCTACACACCCCTTGCCAAAACGGACCAGGTGTTCAACCACTACTCCTAATGTTTAAACTTTTATTAGAACCCACACAAAATTGAGATTAACTGCAGCTGTGTCCCCAGCCGTAACTGTAATCAGATTTGCTGTTTGTGATAAAGTGCTGGATCCAAAACACAAAGAGCACAGGGGAGGGGGATGGGAGGGAGGGGCGAGCAGAGGGGTGAGGAGGGTGGTGGTGGTGGTGATGGTGATTTTCTGTCCTCTTCAGCACTAGATGCAGCACAGCCAGGTGACACACACTGTGTACAAAACCCCTGCTGCTCCAGCGCAGTGGAAGGCACATGTTTATTGATGTGTCTGGCTGCCCCCCTAAGCACACAACATGGCCGAGAGAAACAAGCACCAACATACAGAAAGCTCTGCAAGCAGACAACAGATGAATAAATAAGGACTGGATTACGGACTGTTGGACTGTCAGAGATGTTTTAATAGATAGAAATTAGAAACTCATAGGCCACAGAAAACACATAGAAAATCTAACTTTTTATTGTTGCCTATGACAGGCTGGTTGTGATACTGGTGTTAAAACAGCTGCAACCAAACCAGACAAGAAGAGAAAATTCAACATTCAGTTATGTTATAGAATAACCATTAACAGTCTTTTCTATTTATCTGAACTGGACATGTATACTGCACACAGGAGAGTTAATTTCATGACTGAATGAAAAAAAAAACTAATGATAAATCCTATGGAACATTTTCTATGAAATGTGTCCTTGTAGACTTACATTATTGCACTAAGTTCTGGATGTTTTATCACTGGATGGAGGTAAATACTTTCAAATGATTATAGTTTCCACACATTACATTTACACTTACACTTCAGGATCATATTTTCAGACTATTGGTGTATCTATTGCTACATTTACAGATACATAAGAGCAATGTGAGATATTTTGGACATCTCATCTCGACTGCTGAGGTGTTCACGGGCAAGGCAGCTAACCTCCTGCTGCTCGGTGGGGCTGCTTACTCACTGGCCATCATTTGTGCTCAACTCAGTGAATCTACTCTGATTAGATAAAGGTTCAGAAGTTAATCTCTCCTGCATGGCATGCAGATTAACTTCTTATCTTTTCTAGCTCAATCGCTCTGATGGAACAACAGTCTAAGTTATTGGTGTGACCTTGTTGGTTATCGTTTGCCGCATGAAATCCCATCATGTTTCTCAGCTTAGTGGCTTTTACAGACATCACAGCTCCAAATATACACTCACTGAGCACTTTATTAGGTACACCATACCAATACTGGGTAGGGCCTCCCACAAGAGGTTGAATGAAACACTCTGTTGAGATCCTAGTCCATGTTGAAATTATTGAATCACATCATTTATGGAAATGTGTCAGATGCACATTCGTGCTGAAAATCTCTCATTTTACAACATCTCAATGCTAAAAGAAAAAGTCAGAGGCTCACCGAAGTGATGACAAATCATCCTGAAGAAGAGTTGAATGTGTGTAGCACACTCCATGACAATGCATCCAACAGCTGGATTTGGACTCAAAAACACAAATGTGAAACTCACTGTGGTGCTAAAAGAAAACTCAATAAGATTCATCATCCAGGAACTATGAATTCCTGTAGGCTACCAAAATTTTGCGCTGATCCTTCCAGCAGATGTTGAGTAATTTCACACAATAAGGGAAAGCTTTCACCTATTGGTGGTGCTGGACGAACGGTCAGATGATCATCACAATCAATAGGGTTCATCATCTGGTAACCATGAATGTCTGTGCAAACGTTCATGGTGACTCAGCTGATAGTTGTTGAGATATCTCAGAGTGGTGGACTGACTGGCCAACTCTGCAATCTTAGCCACTAGAAAGACTAACACGTAGACATGGTGGTTATTTAACTGGGTGATTCCATTTTTTGTTACAGAATGTTTGAACAAAATAAATGAATAGATCAGGGATTCACTGCTTCTGCTTCCTCTCCAGAATTTTATTGCTAGTAGTAAGGAGAAGGTTTTGAAACCATGACAATGCATCCAACATTTAGATCTTCATGTTAGAGTTTTTTGGGGTTTTTTTTCCAAAGGAAGTAGAACTAATCTATTAAACACAAAAATATTTAACTTCACACTAAGAATGTCTTCAGGGAGGCTATGACTTCTTATTTATCTCCAGTATAACTACTTAACTTTACAGTGGCTATCTCTCAAAGGGATCGTTTGGCCAGTGTGGTGCCACAGGTTGTTCTTTGCAGGTAGTGTGAATACAGTGTGCTACATTTCTCATCCCTGCGAGGGGAGAGATGAAGTCAGTCCGCGGATGAGGACTGTATTTTTGTCTTACTGAGCGTGTCTGTGCGAGGATTTGTGATTGGAGGAGGTAGCCTGTGTGTTGGCACTTGGCGCTTTTTGTCCCTGCGCACTGGAGGCTCTCCCCTCACCTCCCCGCTGTGTTTTGGTGCTCGGCGCTCACACCTGAAGTGACAGAGGGGGTGGGGAGGGAGAGAGTGGAGCTCGGAGCTGTGATGAAGGCAGCGCACAGAGCTGCTGCTCAGCCTGATTCTCCTGTAAAAGCGATTGCACGGCACATTTGGAGAGCAAGTCCGAGGGAAAATATCCTACGGGAGGGAGGGGAGGGAGATGCGCGCATGTGATAGGCTTTGGACGTTTCCATTTATACCAGGCGGACTGGGAATTGAATCTCTCCATCGGGAGCTGCGTTTTTAAAAGAAATCACCGGTGACTGGCGTTTTTCAAACATTGCACGCCTCGTCCGTCGCCCTGCGGATCGTCACAGCACCATGCGAGCAGGAGAGACGCGCCCTGTGCCATGCTGAACAACTCTCCGACTCTGCTGCTGGCTCTGACCGCGGTGGCCGGACTTCTCCAGCGATGTCAAGGCTGGAGCGACGAGGACCTCCTCCTGCCGCCCATCAACTCCTCCAACAGGTTCCTGGCCAACCTGGAGGTGGACGTGCGCTTCTCCAAGAGGTCCGTGGAGGAGAGCGAAGCCTCGCCCGACGCCTCCTCCCTGCAGACCCTGTCCCAGTGCAACGTGAGCGTCCAGAGACTCCTGCCCACCTCGCTGGTGGCCCGCTGGGACAGCAGCTTTGGCTTCCAGTGTGACGTCCTCATCTACACCACCAACAACCACGGAAGGGCTTTTTTCTCCGCGTCTTTCAACAGGGCGATCTCGCCCGTCGTCATCGAGCACCTCGGGGTCACCGGGGGTCAGCAGGAGTTGCGGCTGTGCGTGGGCTGCGGGATGTCCCGGTACCGGAGGTTCGGTCAGGGCAGGTCGAGGGGCCAGCAGAGCGGGGATCAGGTGACTTTCTGCTGCGTGGATTTCAGCCTCGACGAGCTGAAGGGGGACAAAAGTTGGAGGCTGAACAGAAAGCCCATCGAGTCGACACTTGTGGCTTGTTTCATGACTTTGGTCATCATCGTGTGGAGTGTTGCTGCTCTCATATGGCCGGTCCCGATCATTGCAGGATTTCTGCCTAATGGGATGGAGCAGAGGAGACCGAGATAATTGAAATAATCTCCATATTAATTAGCCTGTGCTGCCTATACTATAATTGTAGCCATTCAACTGTTCACATGAATGAATGATTGCGGGGGTTTGGAGAACTTTTTGATCAACTGCTTTAGGTTGGGGTGTTCTTTAACCTTTTTAATAGACCTCCTCCTCATTAGGACAACCAAGGTAATGTATGAAAACTTACACTAGCCAATTGTAATCTATATTGGGACCAACACCAATGTGTTTTGTATACCCTAGTAGGCCTTCCTATAGATTATGTCAGCGTAAACTGTGCAAACTTTTCTCTTTAAACTGTGTTTGTATAGTTTTTAACCTTTCTAGAAAGTTTTTGCCTTATATCCCATGTGTAGGACTTTTGCACTGAGAACTTTAAGGTGTGCCGTCACATACAGTATACAGTTATAACCTATAGTCATGTTCAGAGTAAGTGTACTAATAGGCTTTTTTCCAGTACATTCTGAAACATAGATGTTGTTTATGATCGACATAGAGAGAGTTTCAATATTTATATTGTTAGATTTCTAATGTCAAGTTCATTCGTGCTTATTTGTATTAATGTTTAAATGCAAATAAAATTGATTATAGGCTATATCTCTGAACTGTTCTCTGTAGCCTAAATCAATTTGCTTCACGCTTACTTCAGGCGAATGCAGTTTCAAAATGTTTTGAGCCCACAATGTCAAACACTTTAAGTCTTTGAGAACTGACTCTGACATGATGAGATGCACCTTTAACTTGTGGCCACAGGGCTCCTCTGCAGCTGCCTTCATACCTTCTAGTTAATAAATTGTGAAAACAGTGTTAGTCAGTCTTTTAACACAAGTTATTGTTTTTATGATGTTAGTGCTTGAATTAATCCATCCAACATATGATCAAATAATAAAACAACAACAATAACGATTCCATAATTTCACTAATTACCTCAGTTTTTTAGGTGAATGTGTGGAATTATTACGAGTGAAATGTACTTTAATATCTATCTGCTATCAGAGCGTTAATTTATTGCTGAGCAGTATTTTGATGTTAATGTTGCCCCAGCTGGTTCTAAGTACTTTACATACAGTTGTTTAATCTACATCAATTCATAAACATTCATCATACTGCAAAATTCTGTACATCATCTCTTCTTTTTAATGGCCAATGTAGAGAAAGGATTTGGAGAATTCCTCCTTATCTGATGTTTTAGCACTGTTACATGAATGCCTCCAGACACAAAATTAAAGAAGGTTTTACCACACACAACCTGTCTTCATTTAGATGTGTGACAGCTTGTGAGACACAGTGGTGTAAATGTGTCCCTCTCTCTAGGATCGGTGCAGGACAGGTTACTGTATGTTGCATCATGCGTAGACAAGACAGACTTTATCAGCCTCATCTGTCAACAAACCTTCTGGTGTTCTCCTGAGCTGACTGAACAGGCTGTGGTGTTGACAAAACTGTAACTCGGAAAATCTGTGGGTATTGTGGGAGGAAAAAAATCAGAGAAGATGTTCATCTGTAAAGGAAAAAAAAAACAGGTGTGAACAAAATATTTTAAATCTCACAAAGAGTATTATTTCTATACAGGATCACAGTGTATGTATGTGTGTGTGTGTGTGTGTGTGTGTGTGTGTGTCTGTGTGTGTAGAGTTTGACCTTTACCACTGAACTAAAATGATTATATTTTGAAGAAAAATATTTGCAGAAATAATTACACTCTTATACTGTCTTATAATGGCTGTTTTTTTTTTTTTTTCATTTATTTTTTTTTAAATCACGGAAGTTATGAGGCATTATCGACCTCTGTACCTGCCAAAATGGCCGACCTAACCACGCCTTTACTTTACCTGCTATTTCAACACTCGCTTCCTGCTGATACACTCGCTTATTAGGAAGTGGAGGAGTTGAGTCTCGACGTTTTCACGAGCTGGACTTCACGTAATCGAGAGGAAAATGCTGCGCGTGAAGGTCGCAGCTCTGGACACGAGGGCGCAATGACATGTGCGCTGATTTCCCTAAGGATCAAAGTTATAAAGCTACAACTTCAGCATGTCCTCGACAACGGTCAGAGTCTGTCTACAGCTTTTACTTCTGTCATGCATCGTCTCCGCTGTATCAGGTGAGTTAATCATTAACCAGAAGGAGAGATTTACTTGAAAGGTGTTGGATCTGCTGTTTAAAAATTGTTGTTTAATACTGTGTTGTTCAAATATTGATTATTCCTCAAGTTATTATGTGGTTTATTAATTTCTAAGCTGTTGTTATTGAGCTGTTTACCGCTGATGTGACTGTTGGGGAATAGCTGGGACCTGGATGACTTAAATGAGTATGAATAAAACAGGATGAGGGAAATGAAAGCATTGCCCTGTAGTCCCAGTGTGGAGTTTTTGTTGTTGAACATAACTGGACTGAGCGGTTTTCTGTTGTTTGCTCACCATCCAAAAGCCTTCCAGAGCTAATCTGATGTGTCATGTGTCAGATGATAGGTTGTGTCTGTTTTGTCCGCTGGAGGAGAATATAATTCAGATAAATATAGAAAGAGAAAGAGTACAGTAAAACAGGCTCTGTGAGACACCAGAGAGTTAGAGCTGTGGTGTGTGAACATGGGCCCTGTTTGCTCAGCGCAGGCCTGGTTAGTCATAGAAGGAGTGAAGCCAAGCTGTCGGGCCCCATGTCTCAGCACTGTTAGTCATATTGACTTTGTTAACAGTGAATAAAATCGCATATCTTAACACTTTGTAACACTTCTTATATTTTGAATTTCAGTTACACCCAAGTGGTGATTTTATTGTGAAATATCTAAGTATTTTTCAGGATTGGACATCTGGTGTTTTTATCAAATTTTCACATGCTTTGTCTTTTTATATCCAGGGGTCCAGAAGCTAAACATCACCCCTGACAGAGGGACCACCTTCAACATCAGCAGTACTCAGGTCAAAGGTTGTCAGGTGTGTACAGGGTCAGGGCGTTCACGGCGATGTAGTACCTCTCTGCTGTTAAAAGACAGCACTCCTGTCTCAGTGGAGTTTGATTGCTCCAGACCTCAAGATGTATTCAGGGTGGAAATTAGCCGCAAAATAGGTAAGAGTGCTAAGTATTGTTGGAAAGGCTGTCTTGCTGAACCGATACAGTATGGATGGAGTTATTTGTTGTAAGGTTCACATGAATTTCTTTCTTCAGAATGTACCACAAAGTCGTGCAATGGGCACGTCATCCAGGCTGACTACGGCTCGCTTCCCTTGCTGGATTTTAACCGCAAGTTCACCTGGAACCTGAAGGCATCAGCACCAAAAGCGTTCAAAATAGACTTTACTAAGGCTGGTCTGAGACAAATTAGTCCGTCTGAGAGATGTCCAGACAGACACAGCTACACCCTCCATGCTCTCCAGACTACAGGGAACGCTGCCGTAGGGAAATACTGCGGGACGGGCCCAATCAGTAGCGCTCAGATACTGAATCTGGGCAGCTTTTCTCTGGAGGTCCCAGCAGGGCAGAGGCTGCAAAATGGCCAGTTTGATGTGTCTGTCGGGGAGGAAATCAAGTGTGAGTTGGTTTAAATGTTCACGTCTGAACAACTTCTCTCTTGTGTGTCTTTCAAAGTGGCTTTATTTGACTAGTTTCATTTAACTCGCTTCTCTCCCTAGCCCTTGCCAGAATTACACTGACATTACCAAAAGGGGCCTCGTCCACAGAGCTGCTGTCTCCAAACTACCCGGACAGTTTTCCCGACGACGACGTGATGGAGTGGTACTTTCAGGTCCCGAACAAACACAAGACCGGCATTCAGTTCCTAAACCTCACGCAGCCGAGTTGTCTGAAGAAGGAGACTGCGGCGGAGTACCACACCAAAGGGAGACAGGCGTTGGTGCTGAGTCTGACAGAGCCCCAGCCGGACCGGTTTCAGGGGAACTTCTCCCTGACGCTGAGGAATTGTGAGATGGACAGAAGACAAGCTGGATCTCCTGGACTCTCACTAAATGTCCGGGTGTCCACTTCAAGTACAAGTTCACCAGGTTTGTACCTCATCTGCCGTTTATCGTGTTGTTTAGCTTTGGTATCATTGCAGCTTTTGTGGGTTGTGCATTTGACTCTTTGAAATGGCTCAGTTTAAAGTATCTCAGATATTTATGAGATAAAGTGGTCAGATAAATCTTGAGAAATGTTTCGATTTTAGATCAATATAGATGTTAAGAAATGGTGTTTACACTGTAACTAAGAAACTGAAATCCTTTAAATCTCTAAGGCCAATTTAAAGGCTTAAACACTCATTCAACTGAAAATTAAAGCTGCTATAATCAATATTTTTATATTAATAATGGACCAAATGACTATGTGTGATCTCAAAGATGTTGCCTTTAGTGACAAACCCACAGATAATTATCACTTGATTCCTCAACTGTAGTTGGTATTTTGGTGCCTTTTAGCGTAGTGTTTTGTTTTTCTGGCCCGCAGCTTCAATGTGTTTCTTTACTCTTCACTCAACATTTTAATTCTTCACAGCACCTTTAAAGTAAATTAGTTATTAACTACAATCCAATCTTCAAAACTGTTTAGAGTTCATTTAGAGGTGTTGTCTGATCAGTGCCAAATTATTTATTTCCTAAAGATATGAAATAAAAGAAAGAAAATGTTAAATGTGATGTATGTAATGAAAGCAGTGTTGTCCTCGAGCAACTTGGAGAGTTGTTGAGTGTAGGTGGAGGTTTTGCTGTTAAGAAACTAGTGCAGAAGCTGAAGGATGTCTCCTCTGCATGTTGAAGCAGGCATGTGTATAAGTATTCTTTTTTCCCCCTCTTTTCTTATCCTGTTGTAACAAGGCTGCTGTTCTATTAGTCAGGGGCGTGACAGAATATTCCCCGTTTTTTGAGACATGATGAATAACGAAGCCGTGACGTGGAGAGTGAGCCTCTGTGTTGGGGGAGCTCTGAGATTGCCTCACTGCTGAGTCATGACTGACAGCAGTGACACATTTCCAGGCAACATCAGTGATCAGAGGAGGAATCACGTTCCACACTTTATCAGTCAAATTGAAATTCAAATTTCTGTTCTGCATGGTCGTGATGAATAGTGATTTGCTTGTGTGTGAGACAGAGAGAGAAACCAACTAAATGCTTGTGCCTTGCTGTTTTGTTTTCTCTAGTGTTGTGTAAAGTGGACCTGCGCGAAGTGGATGGCCTCTCTTTGTACATCGAGAAGTTGAGACCGGACTCTGACTGCGAGATGAAAATAAACTCTGTGACGATGGAGAAGATCACAGTCACGGCAAACAGTGACCTGTCTTTCCAGGACTGTCTTCCTGAAGACTTACAAGTCACTGCCATGAAAGTCATAGGTAAATCCAGATTTGAGTGTTTAATGGTGACTCCCAGAGCCTGGAAAATAAGCCTTGAGTAGTTTTTAGCATCTGACATGACCTCTCAATATCACATTTTTATTCTCAATGCTGTTACTCCTACAAAAATGGTGTATTTTTAGTCATTACTTTAACCCCCACAGCCTTGTGTCAGGCTTTATTTAGCGACTAACAGATCTTATTTACTTATTACTAGAAGTGAGAAAATGTTTTTTTTTTTTTTTAAGGCAGAAATTCTCTCATTTCTGAACCCCTCTTCATTTAAATGACCTCTACTTTTATGTCAGGGTGTAGTCAACTCCAAGACTGCCCAAAGACACCAGTCCGCCTCTCACTGCCTGCGCTGCCGAGCTGCCTCCCCGCCCCTCTGAGGAGTGCGACCTGGATCCTCCATCCTCCCGTGCAGGGCACCGTGGAGCTGACTTCTCCCTCTGGGCCACTCAAGCAGTCCCTGCCCGGACAGCCGTGCAACGACAGCATCTTGATCAATGTGGCCGAGGATGACGGCACTGCTATCGGACACTTCTGCCCCCAGGGAGCCATACAGAAGATCCAAATCCACACCAACATGTCTGTCACTGTGTCCAGCATGGGGGGTAGAGCGCTGAAGACGTGTTACAAGAACGTGCTGGACGCCTGTTTTAAAGAGGAGATATCAGGTAACAAGCAACTTCAGTTTGATTAAATATATGAATGTTTTTTAAGTGATATTTAATATTACTTTCTTTTCTAACTCATATACAGAAAGATACATATTCACTGTGTCTTCAAAGAAAGACACCCCCGTCCTTCTGGCTACTCCCGGTTGGCCAGTGGGAATGCAGTCTTACTCCACCGTCTCCTGGATTGTCTCCGTCCCCCCGAAGATGGAGGCGCACCTGATGTTCACCAACATCAGCCAGCCCAAGTGCAGCAACCGCCACACCAACATCAGGGTGCAGAGGGTCGGCAGCCTGGAGGAGGAATACAGCCGTAGGGAGGACGAGGACGCCGGCAGGGAGCTCGTCGTCTCTGACAGTTTCTACCTCAACATGTCCAACTGTATGCCCGAGAGAGGACACTTCAGCGTCATCACCAAGATCACCCTGCAGGAGAGCAAGAGTAAGAGGAGGATTTTGCAGGGTTGCTCCTTGTACATTGTGTTTTTATTCCAAGGATTGTACATTAGTGTTGATGAAAGGTTATATGTGTTGTTGTTTGCTCATATTTAGACCTTCTGCTGACGATCATCCTGAGTGTGGTGGCTGCTCTGTTGGCCATTTTTGTCATTGTGCTGGTAGTGGTCTGTGTAGTGGTTAGGTGAGTATGTTTTTTTATTTTATTTTATTTTTTAAGATCCTTTAAGTCATTATGATGAGAAACGCTCTTGAAATAATTACTTTACGTTGAGATGCAAAGTCATTATTTCGACAAAGTTTCTCATTATTTTTGAAAAACCAAGTCATTATTTTGAGGAAGTTTCTCATTATTTCAAGAAGGTTATTCATTATAATGGCTTACAGGACTTTTTTTTCATCACGTTGGTGTGAATGGGCTTCCATAACAAATCACAGAAATTTTCCCCCTTCATTTTAAAGTTTCTCTCTCATTTTCTGCCAAACAGGAAGAAGAAGAAGCAGCTGAATCATCAGGTGTCCATCTACAATCCAAACGGCACCAGCTTCCTGCCTGGACAAAACAGGTTCCCTAAAACGCGGGAAGACAACGAGTCCCATGTGTACGCCTCCATCGAGGACACGCTGGTCTACACGCACTTGCTGAGGAAGGGTATGGAGATTGGCGTCTATGGAGAATCTGACACGCACCGGCCCTTCACGGGACACACAGACTCACAAAAGCCGCTGGTCTCCAAATACTCTGATGGAGACGGCATGGAGGTCGATACTTATCGCTCGTTTCAGTACTCATCTCAGCAGGCGCCTCCGCTTCCCAACAGGCCTGCAAGCCTACCACTGGTGGACAATGATATTTACCAGAGTGAGGACCAAAGGGAGGAGGAGCGGTCTCTGAATCTGGGGGAGAGGCAGGAGCCAGAGGGAGGGAACTGAGGAGAAGATTGGATTCAGCTTTGACCCACTTGAACTTTGAGATATTCATTCCCTGGCGTCTGTGTGATTACCTGCTGTTCAGCCTTGAAAGAAGCCTCTTTTTTTTCCTTCTTCTCTTGAGCGTAGTTTTGCACCAAAGCCAGGCACACAAAATAACCCTGTTCAAACTTGCCTGCTGCTGTTACCTTGTTCTTAGATGAAGACGCATTTGTTTTGAAAGCAGTCCTTAATCATTCCCTTTATACCAGTTTTTGCCACTATAAAGCAATTTTCCGCTTTTAGGCGATGACTGTTTTTCATTTTGAGATATTTTATATGTGTACTTTTGTACTTATTGTGGATGTTTGTACAGGAGCAAACCTGTGTGCTGTTTACATGCTGTTTTTTTATTTTTATCATTAAACCACTGAACAGAGAGGACTCCACTGCTGTTGCAATACATTGCACTTGATAGCATCATCAGCACATGATGGCCTGATAATGGCCTGTATTGCAGGAGATTGCAACAGCAGTGTATGTGCATGGAGTCCTCTCTGTGTATTTTATATCACTGCTTTTTCACCTGCTATAGAGACTTCTAAATATCATTAGACCATAAATGTGCCTTACAGAGAGGGCAGTACACTCCTGCTAATATAGTTTAGGATTTTAGAGTTGTTTTCAGCCAGGGATGAATAAAAAGTGTTTTTGTTCTGCTGCTAACCAAGCCATCTTCTTCTCAGGTCCTACCAAAACTCTTTTTTTTTTTTCTTCTTGCGTATCACGATGGATTAGAATCACTAGCTAGCAAATTTTACTTTACTATTTGTTTCAAGGACCACAGACCTCTTCTGCTGGACTCCAGTTACATATAATAAAAGGTCTTGCACACACTGAAGGGCAGTTATCTCACAAAGAAACGTCATCATGTTTGTTAGCTGACTGAACTTTGTTATTAATTACAGGTAACTTCTAAAAGAGAGGCTGTACCAGAGCTATAATTTAACATAAGTGTGGTGAGTGCCCAGGACCTTTTCATGTGTCTGAGTCACTCGTTGTGTGAGAATCTACAAACTGATGCAGGAGGTCACGGAACAAACCAAGAACCAACTAAGTTACATTCAACCAAGATTTTGGTTTGTTTTTCATTAACTTTTTACAGTTTACACATTTTCTGGGATTGTTATCTTGATGAAATGGGAAAAAAAGCATGCAACATTTTAAAAATATTTATGTATAAATTTGTATTCATTTTGACATGAAGCTGACCCAGACGATGCCAGAAATTGAATAGGCCTCATTTGAGGAATAATGTGGTTGTAAAGTCACCTCCTGCAGTTCAGAAAATGAACAGCAGAGGGGGACAAAATTCGAAGTTGGAAATAAAGTGTCTTTTGCTCACTGGTTTTAAAAGAACTCTTGTCAGTGCAAACTGATTTTGTTTAAGAGCCATGTAAAGTATAACCAAAAATATTTTACAGTCTGACTGACACTGCTGAGGGGACTGAGATGAGGACGTGGTCCCCATAAACACACTGCTCCTCATGTCAGTGCATGTGTGGGTTGATCTGTTGTAACTGTCATTTGAGTGACTAAACTACTTTGAGTGCTTAAACAGAAACTGGGTTTTCATGAAAAGTGTGTGTGTGGGTGCAGAGACAAAATGACATTGTGTTCATCAAGTGGGAAACCTCTGTGTTTTCATGGGAGGGAATCCTGTAGGATTTACTCATTCCTCGCCTTGTTCCTGTTGCACATCCTCCTCCTTCAACTGTCAGTTTACCCACATCCCCTACCACTGTCAAATATATATTAAAAAAAACATCATCCTCATTCTCTTACAATCATCCCTGGCCTTGAAGATGGCCATTTCTTTGCTTCTAGAGAGTTCTAAAAACACCTCATTCACATAAATATTCTTAAAATAACCACTACCCTTTTCTCTTTCTTCAGTCTTATTTTGAAAGGAAACCTTTGGCTGGTCTCCACCTTCTAAACACAGTGGCCTTGCAAAATAATTTGGAAAAAAAGAGCAGCCTAAACCCCAAAAAATAGTTTAGTTATTAACGTTAGTTGCAACATCTATGTTCTTTTTTAAACGACTAGTTACGTAAGACTTTTTTAAGCAAGCATTTTTTCCCGATGAGCAAAAAATTCAGCTGAATCTTTGACTTGAGCAGAAAGAATGAGAGAACTGAGGAGACAGTGTTTATTAACAGCATATAATGTAACATGAACAGCATAATTTGACATCCACAAATGAAATATAAAAGAAAGAGTAGCCATCCAGTGGTGTTTACCTTATGAATATCTTATATGTTGTAATCTATCTAAGTTTATTGAATGCATGTAAAATATCATGTGCCACTAAGTTTAGCTTATACAATGACATAGTGTATCCCAGCCCACCGTGCGAAGTCAACTAACGTCTGAATGGCTTGGCGAAGAAAATGTGAGCGTAAGAAAGATGCAGCACATTATTTTTCAATGCATTGCATATTTGTACCTGATATTCAAATGCTCTACATGTTTTGTTCTTTTTCTGCAAGCAGTGAGTGTTTATCTGCAGAGAGTCACGTTAACGCCAGAGAGCCGCCTGTCAGACGATGTTGAACTCGCACACCGAGGCTTTCTCGGCCCTGCAGTTCTCGTCGAACCACTTCCCGTTGGCCGTGGTGGAGAGGATGGCGCAGTTCTGGCTGCGCCCTCCGTCCGGCTGCAGGGTGATCTCCGTCTCCCAGTTTTTGAAGCGCACGTTGGACCCCGACTGGTCCACCCACTGGCCGTCGGTCACAATGTCGTTGACGCCCAGCCAGATTTGCTCCTCGGGGCCGATGCTCTGGCGGACGTAGCTGTAGAGCTGGTCATTCTGGTCTCCTGTCACAGGGGTGGCCAAGCTGCCCCCTTTGGCGATGCAGTCGTCGCTGGCCGCGTGGAAAGTCTTCTTCACCGGATCGGCCAGGAAACACTTGCCGATGACCTTTGTACCTCTCAGACAAACTGGATTGGGGGGATTTTGTTTTGAGAAAGTCAGTGAGGTTCAGGTGTCATGTGTTTCTCCATCACTAGTAAGATGTTACATCAGGGTTTAAAATATGATATACTGAGCAGTTAAGTTGTAATACCTGTTTGTAATGCCTGCTGCTCTTTCAACAAATTCAGCTCCTGAACAATGTCATTTATCTGTTTCTTCAGCTCCTCGATAGCAGCACTGTTTGCAGAGTCTGGAAAAGCAAAAAAATGCCAAATGTATCCAGAAGCATAAAGCATTCAGCCAACATTACTGATGAACCTTCACACAGTAGTTCAGTAGTGTTGCTCAGAGACCTACCAAGTGAGGATATTGTTTTCATCTCTTGAATGTCAAATTAATACGAAGGTCCTACCTTTCTTGCCGTTTCTTTTCTTTGAGGTGGTCTGCTGAAGTGAGCAGTGCGCCAGCAGCAGAAGGCAGAACATCAACCGAACTCCTCTAACATCCATAATGCTCGGAAAAACACTTAAAATCCACTCGTAGAGAAACTGGGTTCAGCACAGCACCACAAAAAAGCTCCTCGCAGCTCTGAGTCCTGGCCAGACAGGCTGTTGTTTTACACGCCCAGAGTGGCGGCACAGGGTTGAATGAGGAAATCTTATCTCAGAGAGGACAAATGTTTTACAGATGTTTAACAGACGTTTGTGTTGTTTTTGAAAAGTTGGAGGGAGATGGATGGGGAGCGGGATCGTGCAGCGTTTAACAGCATTCAGACAGGCATGACTCTGGTTCCATATGTCTGTATGTTACCAATAAATCACAGAAGGGCCTTTTCTGTCTGTGTGTGTTTGTTACATCACATTTCTTAGATAAACAGAATCAGAATAATTTAAATTTTCATCAAAAATCTTCATCTGTTTGTGTCACTGTTAAGTTTTCCATGTGATTTTTCATAGTTGTTTGATAATTGAACTATGTATTTAATCTTCTGTTTTCCCGTACTGGGGTCCCTCCCAGAGCCTACATCTGGATCTCCTCAGCGAGCTGGAGGAGGTGCCGATGACACGTGGCAGAGGCTTATATAATGAACAAATATTGTTGTGAATTTAATATTAGTTTATGTTTCATCTCTCAACCTTAAGACAATAGTCTTCATTTTCACTGACCACCACCAATGGTGAGAAAACTGACTTTGTCCAAGTGTCAAAATGTCCAGTGATCCCACTCTCTCTGAAATCACTCAGCCAAATAACACATTAAAATGATGCAATGCATAGCTCCGCTTCTAAACATGATCAAACATACTCACAGTTTTTATGTAGAAACTGGATTATAATATGCATTTCACCCTCACATATTCAAAAAAAAAAACAGCTAGATCACAAAGAGGGTGTATTGTATTTGTAGACTCCATATTACACCTTCAGTCTTCAACATACACACTGTCTGCTATCTACTGTACATTGAGATTTTTTGAGTACATTTTCCAATGTTCATACCTCCCTTTTTCCTTAACACTTACATCTGGATTTAAATCTTTGTGGAAGATTTGTTGCTTGCAACAAAATATATGTTACTGAAATGAGTTGAGTCAGTGCCTCCTACTGTAATATAATTATATATTTATGATTCTTCTTTTAGAGAGGTTGTCTGCTGTCCTGGGAAAGAAAGACAAATTATGAAGTTCTTTTATAAATCACACCCTGCAAGGGACTAGAAATAACCTCGCTCGTGGGAATGACTCAATCAAATTCTCATTTGCATGTATGAAATCATTATTATATGCAGGAAGAAGGTAAAAGAGGTGATAGATATTTTCATCTATTTTCATTTTACAATTAAATGGTTGAAAGGTTGTTGTTGTTTTTTAAAGCAACTTGCTTTATTCATCCCTTGTATAGCACATATATACAGTACAATGTTGATAGGGATGGGAAGTTGGGCTCTTATTGCCATTACTATTGTTTTGTCTTGTATGTTTAACATCATTATTTCTGTTATGAGATCAAAAAAAAAAAAACAAACAGGGAGTGATTTTATCAATATATTTGAAATAAATTATTTACAAAATAAATTAACAATGAAGCTGTTAATAAGTAAGTATAGAACAGTAATATGACATTCACTGAAAATAAGTCATTTATAATGTACAAAAGTTCAGGCAAAGGCAAAGGCAAAGGCGGCTTGTAAATACTATACAGAAAAAACAATGCCCAGTGGTCACGGTGTTTGCTGCTGCCCTGAGCACAGCAGACAGGCTGACGCTTGGGTCTCTGATTCAGAGTACAGACAGTGCATGGGTCACAATTCAGTATTCACTCAAATGCATAGTTAGTTAGTTAATTAGTTCATTTCAATCCGGACTACATCACTTTGGCCATCAGCTCTTCATCTTCCACAGAGTAATGATGATGAATGTGCTGAGATGACAACACAGGAGAACAAACAGCACAAAATCTGCAGGGACATGGAAGGCTGTGTTGAATCACATGATGGCTGTGCACGTACAGTACATTATATTTATGCACACTCATCTTGTGTAACTAATTTATTTATTATTAACCTATATTTTTCTATTTGTCTGAATGCAGTTCCTTTACGCCACTGGAATACTTAATTTCCCTCTGGGGATCATTAAAGTGTTATATTCTCTTACTCTTCAATTTTACAATCTTGATGCTTTCGAGTTGTTTTTTAAAATATAATTATCTATTACTGCAACTTCAATGTGCCTTGTGCATTTGTTCATTGCTCCGTGGAATAAGAAGCACTTGAGATAAATGCGAAGCTCTTTGCGACACAGCTTTGCTCTTACTTCTAACCAACAAGCAAAGCTCAGTGTTTTCCAAAACAGTGCAGCTCCTTTACTGGTATATCTGTCTGGGTGTATATCTTATATAATTTATCATGTTTAGAAGTCTTTTTTTTTCCACAGTGAACAGAAAATTTTAAAAACACTTGTCAGAATTCACAAGGAACACACGAGGTTTGCAGAATCACAACACTCCACATAAAATAAATACAACTGAATGAAGGACGTCACTCAAAAAAAAAAGACACATCTTGAGGTGAAAACATGCTGGAATAAATTAAGCTTCATGTTTGCAAAAAAGTAAAATACAATGGGTCCTCTTCATCTCGTTGCCACTGTAAACTATCTGAAGCCTCGGCAGAGTGTTAGGCACCATCCCTCTGGTCTACGTCGGGCAAAGCACTGCAATAACAGCAGAGATGAATATTAGTAGAGCTGTGATGGACTAGAGACGAGCTGATGCCAGTAAAATGCACAAGAGGAGATAAAAAGGAGGAAAAACAAAAGGAAAAAAAAACACCTGTGAACATTCACAGTTTCGCCATATCAGTTATAGATTGTTAAATATCAATAAAGTGAAGCATTATCTCACACATTAGGTTGGGTGTTGAAGGATAAATGTTTGCAGGCAACTGATCATCATAAAACAGTGTCGTCAATATTAACTGCACGGTGAACAGAGCTCGGCTGTGCATATCAGTGAGTCACTGTCTGCGAGTCTAGACACTATGAGGGATAAACCATGCTGCAGCCAGTCACTGTGTCACCATGTGGGGAGTGGGAGGTGGAGGGGGGAGGAGACGTGAGAAGGGGGGACATCCGGGGTCAGACTGCACTACACTTCAGTGGTAGAGAGGGGGCACTCTGCCATTGCGAGTGACAACACCACAACAGCGCACATCACATGTGAACATGTCACAAACCTCTCCATCCATCGCTCACACCAGAGCTAAATTAGGCAGAGTGGGACATAAAAGAAGAGATAGAGAAAGAAAACATAAAGAAAAGAAAACAGAACGTGTGTTGAAAGAAAGGACACACAAAAGATAGAAGAAGTGTTTTGGTAAGAGACACTGAGGAAACAGTGCTTCAATGTGCCTCACATTTATATAGTATCTGACATTAATGTGAAATCATTTTCTAAAGCATACTGTATTTCCTTTTATGTTGAGTGTTTCTGTCTAGGTTTGCTTATTGCTACATGGTGATGCAATACGAACTACAAGATTCATATTATGTTTTTCACATTCTCCATATTTGCCTATTGTTCTTGTCTATCCACATATGAATTTTCAACACTATAAGATAAAAAAGCAATATTTTGTGGCAGCCAGCTGTTGAACTTTACATTTTGTTTTGTCTTTAAATGCACCAACATGTACTGTTTTCAAAGCAGTTACCTGCTCTTAACTGCAAAACCAAGCAATAGCAATGTAACTTGACCAAACTTGGCAGGCTTGACTAAAAAATAAAAGCAGTAGCATGTTCAGGATAATGGATTGGATGGAGGGACGTTCTCTGCAAGATGATTTTTTTGTACAAGTTTGTAATTTTGAGAGGGAGGAAAGAGATTTAAACTGTTACTAAATGGGATGAAGATTGTCAAGAGCAATGTTAAGTATGTGGTAAATGGGCTGAAACATGCAAATTCACTTGGTCCTTTAACTTTGCCTTATCAGCACAGTCACAACTGATCAGTCATTGATCGTTTTGATTTTAGGAAATATAATCTACTGTGATAAAAAAAAAAAAAAACAGACAAAAAGTGAAAAACTCACCTTTGAGAATATAGTCTGTTAAGAGACTGGGCACCTTGTCACTGTCATCTCTCATAGCTTGAAGAACTGAGAGGCAGCAGATAGAAGGAGCAGAAGTGAACGGATCAGACACAGCCGCTACAATTCAACCATTATTGGTGCAGATGAAAGGAACTTACTTTTGGTCAGGATCTGGAGGTCCTCGATCGAAGGAGGATGCCCCTTTTTCTCATAAGGGATGACTGTGGTCAAATACTGTCAGCCATTAGAGACAAGGACAAGGAGAGAGGAAACAATAAAGCAGAGCATCTAATGCATGAATCCTGGAGAAAGAACAACACATACAGTTTGACTTGTTCTTTACTTGAGAACCAGACCTAACTATTTTGAAAAAGTAGCTAGCTGAGATCCTGTCAAAGTGTATATTTTCAGTGCAGAGAGCAGAAAGGTAAAGATCAGCAGCTGAGAGAGAAATAGTAAGTAACCTGTCTTTCACTGCACCCACTCCCAAAAGTTTGCCGGAAGCTGTTTTGAATGACGGAGGAGAGTCCCTCCATGCTGAAGCGCTGGAGGAGGAAGGAAGCAAAGCAGAGAAACACAGGAAGAGAGAAAATCATAAGAATGGAAAAAGCAGCAGGAAATGCAGCCATGAGTGCAAAAGAAAGATCTCAAGATATCAGATGATTACATTAATATACATTTCAAGAGATCAATAAGCAGATAAATAAATCCATCAGGCTGGTAATGCTTCTTTTGAACCTAAAGTACTAACTGATCCAAGTGTTTTCTCCGCGTGGCCCTGCGACGTCCCGGCTCCACCTTTAAGCTTCTTCTTCTTCCTCAGCAGCTCGCGGTGCTCCTTCTGCCGGTTTTGCACATCGATGAGTGCTGAGATGAAACTGTTCTTCACCTCTTTCTCAAAGTCCAGTTCATCCCTGAGAGCCAGCTGCTGCACCAGCTCCTCCGAGAACCTCCTGATGTTCGTCTCCGTCTCCTCCAGGCGTTCGTTCAGCTCCGCAACGGTCAGGGTCCTTACCCCTGACACCGGAAACACACAGAGACAAACAAAACACAAAGTTATTTGATACTGAAGGAAGGCGGTCAGGCCATTTAAAAGTGCAAAAATGAATTATATACTCAATTTATTCAGTATATTAAGAAGTGCTTTCAGTTTTACAGGATTTTATGGATGACTTGGATGTAAAAGTACGTTTCTAGATTCAGGTCAGAAGTACATGGTGGATCTTTTATATTACATTTACTACAATAATATCAACTTGGTGCCAGAGCATTAATAACATTAAAGGGGCTATTTGTAAGTTTTCTCTGTCGTCGAAAGTGGTTTCTGGTCTGGAGTCGCTGGTGGTGATGGTCGCTTGTCAAGAGCCATCATTGTGTTTACAATACAAGAGGTTATAATGCGCCCTCTGAGCAACTTCTTCAGGACAGTCTGGGTGCTGTAGTGAGTCGCTATCGGAAAATGATGAGACAGGCTAGCAGGGCTGGGGCTAACTGCTTAGCATGCTAATTTCAGTAGAAGAAATGATAAAACTAGAAGTTAAACTTTGCTGTTGTTTTCCACTGTTGGAGACAGCTCTTGGTGAGTAAAGGAATGAAGTTTGATGCTGAACTCACAACATTTCTACAAGAAATAAAAAAGCTGCTAATGCTAACATTGGCTATGTAGCGATAGCAAAACTTACAAATATCTCTCTTAAAGAACACACCTGGCCTCATTTTATATTTTCTTATTGTCAGTAAATCCCATGACCAAAACAACAATACTTTAAGACATTTTGTGCTATTAAGACACATTTTGTGCTCTATGCTCTACATTTTGTTATTGACTCAAATAAACTGTAGTGCCCATGTTCAATGAAATGAAGGAACATGTCACAACAATTCATTGTTGGTTTTGGTCTTTTCATGGGATTTGTTGACAATGAGACAAATACAGAATATTAGCAGAGCTGTCTAATTTTGATGAACTTGCCGAGGCTCACTGGTCTGTACCACTTTATATGTGCTCTCAGAGTTAGAGGAACACAAGAACATGCTGTAAGAGAATGTGTCATGATATTGATTATGTACTAGTGTATTAATACCAAATCACAGAACATATCATGACTGTTAATTCACTGCTGCAAGAATACATATCATGATATATTGGCAACTTCATAGTTATCCATATCACAACAGAGCATGTCATATAACACTGATTATTTATCCTGATTGATGGACACTCACTCTCCTCGTAGCTGGAGCTGCTGGTGGACCGCTGGACATCCAATGAGAGCATCGAGAGGTCCGACTGTGAGGGATTGTGTGCTGCCTCCATGTCAGGTGAGTCCTGCATCATCTCCTCTATCTCCTCAATAACCTGAGAGAGTGTAAAGAGACAGAGAAAGCAGCACTTAAAATATCCCTTTGAACATCAGTTATTAAATCTCTGTGGGGATTTCAGTCATGTTAAGCCGCTGCTCTGCATTTGCAGGCTTGAAGCATCATGGCTGCGAACAGGCCAGACTGTGCTGGAGGTTGGTGTTTATGTGCAACCTACCTGCTCTGCTGTGAAGAGGGGCTCCTCCGCGAGGCAGGAGACAATGATGGAGTGCATGTCCAGCTGCTCCCTCAGCTCCTCGTCGTCCGAGAGCTCCGCCGTGACATCAGCCTTCCTCTAGCCAGGAACAGGACGAGGGGGGAGGGAGAAACAGGGAATTTAATCAAAGCACTAAACCCTGGCACAATGAATATTTGAGATTTGTGAGATGAACAGAGGAGAGATTTGGCGTGGGAAGGAGAAAGGAAAGGGAGGGGGGAGCTGGGGGTTAACGGGAAAGTGGGACAGAGATGGGATATGGGAAGGGTGGAATCACTCACAGTTTTCTCTTCCAGGTTGAACGTGGGGACGTGGAGGGAACGCGTTCGAGACTGTTTCCAGTCCACGGGCATCACGTGCCCGTAGTTACTTGTTAAAGCGTTCCATATTCTGTGAGGAGACAAAACAAGTCTTAACAAACCTTTCAGTTCAAAAATGCTCAAACCACACTGAAATAATGATCAGAATTATAAACCCTGATAACAACTTTTCCAGAGCCTCAGTACTTTTCTTGTAGCTGAAGCACTACAGGAACTAAATGTGAGAGGACGCCACACAAATATTTTTAGAAATCACATCCACAGATGTATCAGAATCAGATTAAACAGTTTTGGTGTAGAGGGCAAATATGACACACTCCTGTAATCCCCAACATGGACCGCTATCAAGTTGAAAATGCCACTGATGATTAAATTTTTGTGTCACAAAAGCTCAAAGCTGCAGGATGGTGCTGTCACTGGATGAATGTTCAGTGCTAATGTTTAATATGTTCGTCATGGTGATTTACTGACTTTACCACTAATAAATCCACAGTTTGTCAAAACACTTTATATGTCTTTGGTATGGTAACGTGTGGACCCCCTGTGTTACTACTAACAGAGAAGCATTAAGTGGGGCTGGGTGATATTGCATTAAAACAATATTAGGTCTGTGGCTAATGATTATTTTATAATCAGTTACTCTGCCAGTTATTGTCTTGAGTAGTTGCTTAGTCATTAGTCTACAGAATCTCTAAACAGCATCTTCAAAGTGCCAGTTCAGTCCAAACAATCTGAAATCCAAATATTTAACTTACTAACTAACGTTTTTATTTATTTCTGTCTGAATTATTAATAAATGATCAAAATAGTTTCAAATCATTAAATAGTTTCAGATAATTGTCAGTGAACTGATTTATTGAACTGATTAGTCATTTCAGCACAAAATAATATAATACTAAAGTATATATTGGCAATAAAAATGGGCTATTAGTAACTATGTAATGGCTTATAAAACCGAAATATTCAATAGAAGTGATCCCTGTGTCACAAATATCAGCGGTAAAAATAAATAAATAAATAAATAAGGATATTACTTGTCAGTTCACTCATATCTGCTAATATCGGGTTTTTAAAGCCATCTAAGGGCAGATACAGATATCATGCCGATGTTAGTGCGCCTGTTTGGTTGAATGAATGTGTAAAAACGTATCTCACTTTCCAGTCTGTTATCAGAGAGGATTAAAGCAGAGTATTAATGGGTTGACCAAAGATGGCTGTCACTGTAGCCCCATACCATTAAGCCCATGTTGGCTTCAGGATATAGGGAAATTAAACACCATGCTTTTATATATTCTTCAGAATACGAGCTGTAGCTGAGTGGAAGCTCCGTATCCACACATCTTTAAAGACAACTATCCTGCGGACAGGCCACAAACAAAAACTCACTCGTCTTTTTGCAGCAGCGTGTCCTCCGAGATCACACTCACGGGAGCGATGCTGTCCGTCTTCGCGTTAAAATTTCGGAAGCACGCTGATAGCTTCTCATCAAAATCGTTCACCAGGTCCTCCATGGACCTGAAAGCTCCGGTTTCCCCCGGGGAGAAGCTGTTGTCATGCAGCTCGGGGAGATCATCATCACCATGGTCCAGGAGGAGCTGCGGTACGGCTTCCCCTGTGGCGGCGGCGGCTGCAGCTGCTGCTGCACGGCCTTTCAGCGGCAGCAGCTCCTGCTCTGAAACCATGGTCAAATCACCCGGACACGGCCAGTCGTCGTCGAAATGCGCGATGGGTGCATCCATAGCCCGGACCAGCCTAAAAGCTCCGGGTAAATGACGGGTGTGTTGTGGGACTGGCAGGCCTCAGCATCCTCTCTGTCTGCCCGCTCACTTCCCACAGACAGGATCCTCCGGACAGTGTGGCTGCACCGGGCCGACTAGTGGTGACATTTTCCAGGATTTTAGGATACAAAGTACCCAACACCGCAGGTCAGGAAAGCGCAGTGGCAGCGGTTTAGATTCTGTTGGTCAGTCTGAATACTGGATACACTTTTTTTTTTGTAGAGCAATAAAAAAAAAAAACATAGTCATTCATTCATTTCATTCGTTGCCATTGTTATTATTATTTTATTTTTTGAGGCAAACTTGTAATATACACAAAATGTTTCAAAACTGTAGCAAAATAGGCGCATCTTACATGCCAGTTGTTTGTTTGTGTGTGTGTGTGTGTGTGTGAGAGAGAGAGAGAGAGAGAGAGAGAGAGAGAGAGAGAGAGAGAGAGAGAGAGAGAGAGAGGGTGGGGGGGTGGAGTGTGGGGGCGACCTCTAGTGGATGGAAATGGGGACCGTGAAGGCATCACCTCATTCCACAGTATCAACTGCTCCCTGCGTTGCTAATAGCAACAGACTCCAAACAAACAGAAAGAAACCACGGGAAGTTCCTCTGGACAGACACAGACCCGCGCTCATAGCGGACCGGGATATTTAGGTTTAGCAGTTTACTCGCAGTCTCAGGTAAAATGAGCTCACCTTTATCGATGCTGAAGAAAACAAGGCGCACTCCGCTGCAGGGCCCTATGAATGAGCATTGGTAGGTTATTGACTGAGTAGAGATCTCTGACTTCACTATGCAAACAGGGAGCAGATACATGTAACTGTGTTTGACCTGCAGGGACAGGGACAGACAGAAAGTGCCTTTCAGGAGGAATCTGTTAAAAGGTAGGCTGGTCAAATGTTATATTTCACACAATGACCTGACACTGACCTGACAGGTGACTAAACAACATTTATCAACAGTGGTGAGTGTGAGTGAGTATTTAGATCCTTTAGAAGTACTAATGCCACAGTAGAAAAACACTAACAGTATGTAGGCTTAAGTATAATCAGGACAATGCACTGAAAGTATATAAAGGTCAGTGCAGAAAAAACTGTCTCAGACTATAACATTTCATTTAATTATTACTACTCTTGTTTATATTAAACTTCATTATTATTACTCTTGTTTTATATAAAATTGCATCCAATGATTATATTTTCATCATGTGTTAAATCAGTAGATTAGTTTTTGTTTTGTAAAACTTTAGAAAACTGTGAGAAATGCCCAACTTCAACTTGCTTTGGCATGAGAGGGAGAAAGGATTTGTCCAATTATAAATAAAATTCAACTTAATAAATAAAATAGAATAACCAAAATAATGACATGGAAAAAACAGCAAAACCTCACATTTGATCAGCTGGAAGCATGAAAAGTTTGGCATTTTAGCATTGAAAAAAGTAGTTAATAAAGAAAATAGTCTCAGCTCTAATTATATTAACTGATAGCCACATATGTTGTAAGGTCTTCATATGTTCGGTATGTAAAATTCTACTTTGTAAAGTAACAGCTGAGTAAGAATAATCCTGGCCCTTTTTCAGAGTTTCAGGCAGCTTTGGTGGACAGCAATGGTGACGATTCATCTGATCCAAACCGTCCTCAAACCTCTCGTACTCTGGCAAGCGATCCCTCCTCTTCAAAGTCAAAAGCCCCATTAAAGAAAGGTAAATGTTATTTATTCCAAAGCCGAGTATGTCTTCATTTGCTTACTGTCATAAAAAACAAAGAAAATCTAACCCCAGCTCTGATGATCAGCTGCTCCACCGAGCGACTTTGAGCTCATGTCTGCCATGATGCAGCGGGTGACTCTGCTGGAGAAGAAAGTGAAGAGCCAAGCGCAGGAGATCGAGTGCAAGGTGAACACACACCTCCTCCAGATCAATAGTGATATGGCTGCAATATACATCTGTGAAACATGTCACACCACTACACCTTAAATGTTCTTCATCCTTCTAAAGAATAAAAAGATCTCTGCTTTGGAGGAGAAGCTAAGGGTTCAGAGAGAATCAGGTAATTTACCCTCAACATGAACAGACCAGAGTTTGATATAAGCAGATGATACAGATGAAATGATTTTGTGTGGATTCAGAGTTTAGAGATCTGAGTGGCAGAGATGATCTTGAAAGAAGGTGCCAACAACTGCAGAATCAAGTGCATGAAATGGAAGTAAGTAGATTTAATAGAGCATTTCATTCATGTCAATATATTTTACACCATACTGAATTCTGCTTGTCCCTGTCCTGCAGAACTTTCTAGATGACTATGGTTTGATCTGGGTGGGAGATGGGGAGACCAGTGACTCAGCTGAGTGTGAGCAGACACACAGCTCAGGTAGAGGCCTCTGGCAGCCAGGTATTTTCATCATCACAGGCCCTAAGCTTTCCTGCAAGAGCAGGGATATAAGTCTTCTTCTTCTACCCAAAATGATTCCTAAATTATTGTATATCTTTCCTCTGCAGGCACCTCTGGGGTCAGGGATTTCCACATGAACTTTGACCTTGTGCTGCAGAGGATCAAGGAGCTGAATGTCCTGGCAGGGGAGGGTGAGTCTTTTGTGCAGTCTACAGCCAGGGGGGCACAGCTGGCCAAGAAGGATCCTATTCAGCTCAGGCTCTACAGCAACGGCATCGTCATGTTCGATGGCCCTTTCCGCTCGTATCAGGAGCACAGCACCCAGGTTGGCAAACTAAAACTGTACAGGAAAAAGTGAGGCCGAACTTTGAAGTGGGATCTTTTGATGGTTCTGTTTCTTTTTGTTTGGTCTTTGCAGCACTGCATGCAAGATCTGATGGATGGGTATTTTCCATCTGAGCTTCAGGAGAGATTTCCAAATGGCGTTCCTTTTGAAGTGAGTTTCTGTTTCTTTTCTGTCTTTCTATCAGCAAATGTGCACAAATTTGTGACTTAATAGAAACTTACTGTGTAGGTTCACGACAGGCGAGATGAGGAATTTATCCTCAGGCTACCGTGGGATAAATTTCCTGGTGAAGGACAGGCTGTTTGTGGGGAATCATCGAATGTTGCTAGCTCTCAAATACCTGGTCTGTGCATCACACAAACATCACTCTGATACTTCCTGCCGTGGAAATCCATCATCTTCATCGTCACTTTCCTGTCTTCTTCCGGTTCACAGGCAAGAAACTGACCACAGATCAGTTCCTGAGGAGGCTGCCCAAGGTGGTGGTCAAAGCGGGTCGAGTGATTGATATCAGGGACTCACTGAGGGCAACCCTGCAGGTGAGAGGGCAGAAAAGATCCACATCACAGGCCCTGTGTGTGTATGTACTGAATGCTCATCTATGCAGATGATCAATTTACCTATTTTGTTTGTCTGTAGCTGTACTTAATATAACGCTCATTATTTAACAAGCACTTTCTTTAGGGTTCATCTGACACCCAGAGCAACGACTCAGTGATCCTCATAAATACACCAGCACTGCAGGCGATGAAAGAGAGGTATTAAAATTTCATCATTCATAACATAAGCACTTTTAACACAGTTTTGTGTTAATGCTGACATTTAACTGACTTACCAGTGGGCATCAGTCATTAAAACCTATGTTGTACAGACGAGCAGTCATGCGTAACATTTCCACTTGATGTACAAGTACAGCCATGGAAAAACATGGCATCTGGGCTTTAATATGTAACTCAGTATGAACATCATATAGCATATCCAGATACAAGACCAAAACAGCATGCAAATCATTTTCTAACTTTACAACTGTGTAGAAATTAGGGGGAAAAGCAGGGTTTAAGGGGTTAACAGGAACTGCTAAATACAACTACACACTGCATGATGTAAAGGCTGATTAAAATCCCTGTTTGGCGACGATGACTGATAGTCGAGATTGTGTACAACAGGTCACCACGGACAGCCAGCACTCGTTAGCTTGTGATAGGGTCTGGGATTCAGATCTGTGACCTCCTTAAGGAGTCTGAGACCAGCTGAAGACATTGTTACATAAAGTGTTTGATTTTTATGCCTCACGCTGCAGCTGGTAATGTAAGTTTTGATTGATGTAATGATGACAGTGTTAGCAGGCCTGTGTCAGCTTTCACTACTCTGACTTTTCTTACATATTTTCTCTCAGGCTGCAGACGCACAGCTCTGACCGGCCTTCGTCCGCCCGTGATGTCATCACACTCAAGGTCAAGTCAGAGGATGGGAATTGTACTTACGTCTTGAGAATGTGTTTCTCAGAAACAATCGCCCACCTGAGACAGTATCTGGACAAACACCGGTGAGACCACGTCCTCCTGTGGAAGTTACCTTTCTGTTAGCTTCTGTCTTCATAATCATGTGACACTCGTTGCTTGTGTTTCTCACACTATAGAGGCAGTGGTCTCCCAGGTTATGACATCATCAGCGCGTACCCACAGTGCTGCTACGATGATGACTGCAGGACGCTGCAATCGTGTGGACTCACGACTAACGCAACTCTGCTGCTGCGAAAGAGACAAAACCCTCATTCATTGATGGGAGTAAATAAAATAAACCTATAAAACGTTATGTATGACTTGTACATTTTTTTTTTTAAATCAGCCTTTTCACAACAGACAGGAAATCATATTAGGAACGGTACGGATGTTACTAATAACATTAACGATGGAGTCCTAGACAGTGACTCAGCATGTGCAATACCAGGACCCTGAAAATGGGGCAGCTAAATGGAATTCAGCCATCGGTTATCTTATTATTTACACATGATTTTCTTATTGTGTCGTCTTAAATGACTTCTGTGAAAAAGGCCCATGTTTGAGGTACTGAACCTCCAACCTTTTCTCTGCCCATAACCAATTTCAATACCTCAGCTCAGGGTATCTTCTGACACCAAGCACTCATGCTCTCTTTTCCTAATGTAAAAATCTGTAAATCTCACTGTGGAAGTCATTGGGATCGGTCATGTCAAGGTTGATACCTGATCTGCTTATTAAGATCAGTATCAGGGCCCATTACACATCCACTGCATTGAATCAGTGCATGCCTAGCTACAGAAATCCAGAAAGTTTTCTGCACAAAACTAGCACAGTTAAAAATCAATCAAAGTGAAATCAAAAGAAATGGGAAGCAAATTAAAACAAAACAAAATGTTCAAAAACTTTATTTCTAAAATATGCAAATACAAACAAGGACAAAAGTATGAAAATATAAACATCTTTTTCCCTTTCGCAAAACATTTGAGATGTTAAGGCATGCGGAACCTGACTTTCCAAAGATAAATCTTGTGCTACGAGTTTAAAGGTCCCATGAAATGAAAAATGGCTTGTGTGTCCCTGGGTGTTGTTCTGTAGAATTTATCAAAAAGTCATTGTTGCATATTTTTATATTTAAAATCCCTTTCTCTTCCTGCAAAGTGTCAAGTCTTTTTTTAAAATGGCTTCTCCTACACTCAGGGCAAATATAAAATTCCATCAGGTACAATGTGATATAAGGGGTGATCCAGCCAACCCCTCCCCACCATCATCATGATCGCGTGGGATTAAAACATGTCTCTTTCACCTGAAGAAAGCGAATTATCCTCATTAATTGCTGCCTGGCCTATTTCACATGAAACACCACAGAAGAAAATAATAATCTAAAAGCCACTTCATGGGACCTTTACACATTGTTGACGCCAAGTTTGCTCAAACGACATTAGCACATTATTACAGCAACGCATTAGGACCCAAAACACTTTCACACCGAGTTGTCAATGCAAACAAAAAAATAAATAATACTGAAGATTAATACTGTTTCTCAGGCATACATTTATCAAACACTTAACCACTCTGTCGAAGTCATTATCAACTGAAATGTATACTGTGAAGTTATTCATCTACACAGAGCAGATTCTACAAACATTACCCAGACTAATGAGCTTTACTTAACTTCATTTATCTACCAGGAACAAAATCAGTGAAGGGCCGCGTCCACAAGCTGTGCGATGCGGCCCACAGTTTATCTGCTACATTCAGTGTCAGGGAATGTATTGACTATCCTACTGGTTGACGTGCTGAGAGAAAAGTCATGTTGGAAGAGTCCGCTGCAAACAGCCCTTTGTGGTTGGTCTAAAATGAATTAGCATTGTGGTTGCAAACTTACAGAAAGGCACGTGTTGGTGTTCATTCAGAGCGAGGCCTGCAGCAGAGAGGAGCGTTCACAAACATTCACGGACTTGCGCAACTGCTTCGACCAGAGTTTTCTTTGGTAATAAAACTGTTGTAGGCCTGTTGGTGTGAGAGGCTGATTTGGTATTAAAACCGTTCAGTTGTTAACTCTTATACCTCACAGCTGAGTCTAATGTTACAGCAGTCGCCATTTTAAATAATGGCTTGTTAGTAACATTTTCTTGTGAATTCAGTTAAAAGCACAGGTTAAAATCTTTTCAGTTGATTGTCAACCATTTCTTGCATAATTCCCCTCAGGAGGGAAAAGTAAAATTTAAATAAATTATATATGCGGGACTTCTACACAAATAGTTCATCCACTAGAGTGGAACAAAAAGTATAAGACTGTTTGGTAACTGACAATATCATGTCATCATTATTAAAAAACACACACACAATGCTTTAAGGATCAAGTATTAGAGGTAAGTTATTTTCTGTTAGCCCTTGGACAGAAATAGATGAACTCACCGGGGGAAAGGGAGGGATCTGACCTACAGGCAGGCTTGAGACTCGACGTTCGCTCAGTCGAGACACGCAGAAGCTAAACCATTTGGGCTTTCCTCTGTCCTCATTTTAAGTAAATTAAAATCCAGTCCTCTCTCTGACATTCAGTAACTAGGTATGAAAGACGGGTCCGTTTTAGACGCTTCTGAGGCAGAGTGGGGATTCTGCAAGATTCCTCCACCACCTGGCTGGGTGGGAAGGTTATTGGGTGATGCAGTTCTCTCCCATGTCCTGTGCGTAACGGTCCAGTATTACGTTACGTAGTTCCTCGACGTCTCGACGGAGCTGTTGAGCTTCGACGAGCTTCTTCTGCAGCACCTCTGGACTCATCCAGTCCTCGTCCTGCTCTGCCACTGGGGGAGGTGCTGGAAAAAGGAAAAACATGACTGATTTATGTCATACTACTTTTCTAATCCTAACTCATCATTTTCTCATTACACTGTAGTGTATTAGCAAAACTAGAAAGAGTAAAAGTCAAGCAGTGCTTACATGTGATACCAAGCAGCAGGGAGAGATTGGGGTCTTGTCCCTGAGCTCTCTGGGTCAGGATGCTGCACAGGGAGCGCAGGTCACTGAGGCAGGAGGCGATCTCTACGTGGAGCCTCTGTGTGAGACGAGCCCCGGCTGGCTGCAGGGCAGAGGAGGCCTGGTTAGTGCTCCTCTGCTCTGGATCGCTCATCTGCTCCTGCAGGGTCAGATTCTGCTCCATCAGCTCCTGGTTCTGAGCTGACAGCTGAAACACAGGTGTCCGTTAGTTAGAGGAGCAGTCAAGTCTAAGAACAATGAAGGTTCTCTGCACACGGTCTCCATCTCACCTCTTTCATGGCTGTGTGGAGTTCTAATACATTCTGCTCTTTAGCCAACACCTCTTCTCTGAGAGCCTGAGAGCTGCTCTCTTCCTGAGATATCTGTTCCTCCAAAGCCTGCAAACACAAACAATTCACAACTCACAAATGTTGAAAAGAGACTACAAACAGAGCAGTAAGGAGACAAAGTGTGAAGATATAGAATCATTTGAAGATATAAACACCTGGATTTGGGAGCCGAGCTGTTCCATCATTCTGTGTTGCTTCTCAATGACCTGCAAAGGGAAGAACTAAGCTTTAAAACAATAACTTCTAACTTGTTGTAGACCTGACTCTACCGTATGCGCTGTTAAACTAAACAATTCCACAGCTCAGAATATATACTTTTCTGTTTATAGTCATTCACAGATTTTATCCCATGTGCTCTAGGGTTGGGGAAATTAAACCTGATTTCTTTGAGGTTTGAGGTTCTTTGAGGTCAAGGTTTCCAGAGACTAACTGACATCCATTCCTTTAATTTTAATATCAAATTACATTCCTCTTTCTCCTCCCTTTTCTGAAGGACTATAAGGTTGTGATATGAGCTTTGTGGGAATAGTGTGTGTGAGTGGAGGTGTTTGCTTTGCAGCTGAAGCACACAGCAGCACAGAAAGCATGGTAAACTACACTATGACAAGAATGACAAACCAGACCAGCACCAAAAGATGAAAATGTTCGAGCCTTTGATGAACAGTTGCTGCTGCAGGCTTTAACCACAAGGTACAGAAAGTTACTTCCAGGGAAATTAACACTTCTTGTTGGTTCAAATTTAACTGAACAGTTGCTTCCTCTAATTCAGTCACATCAACTTTTTGAAGCTGAAGTTATTTAGGGTCAGGCATATCGGCAGCAAAACTACAACTAGACTGCACAGTATGAGCAACTTATGCATTCTAATTTGGGAGCGGTAATTTAAACCAGAATCAGAATGTGTAAATAACAACAGACCTTTTTGAGTCTTTGCTGTTCCTCTCTCAAAGCATTGTTCTCTCCTCTGAGCTTCTCAATATCTAGAGACGGCAGTCTGGCTCCATCCTCAAGGCCCTGCTGCACCCGCTGCTGCATACTGATGAGGACAAAAATAAAAAACACAGAACACATTATGCACAGTTACTACAGTTTCTTTGTGCATGCAGAATCAAGAGAACATGCCTAATGGGAAGATAGTACATGGAGATCACATTGAATGTGTGAATGTGTGTGTGTGTGTGTGTGTGTGTGTGTGTGTGTGTGTGTGTGTGTGTGTGTGTGTGTGTGCGCGTGTGTGCATACTCAGTGATGGTGGTCAGCAGGTCTCTCTCCCTGCGCTTCTGCTCCTCCAGCTGTGCGTCTTTCTCCCGTAGCTGTGAGCGCGTCGTCTCTAGACAGACCTCTAATTCTTTTACTTTCTCCTGTAGTTGGGCTGCCTGCTGCTCAGCCTCCAGGAGCTGATATTTAAAAAAAGATTTCAGATTTAATCATTTAAACATTTGATTAATTTGACCCAAGACAGAATGAGAAGGCATTGAGCAGAACTATCCCAACCTGCTTGTTTTGGCTCTGGTAGTCCTCCAAGGTGGGCAGGTCAGCCAGATATCGCTCCAGAGTCTCAATACGCTGCTGGTTCTCTCTCTTTAGCTCTGCCTCCTTCTGACACTTCTTTTTCAGGTTGTTGATGTGCTTGTCTCGACTGCGTATCTGCATGTGGTGAGAGGGATAAGGCGCTCTAAATGTAATAAGTGTTACACCCATAGTGCATACATGAGGAAAAGCTGTTGCTATGAATACATCCATGTGTTGCCCTTCTAGAAACTTTTATCTTTGTGGAGCTGCTGTGGCAGGAAGTATTAACAGCTTCTCTGCATTACTAACATGAGCAAAATGCAGAAATTCTAATGCAGTTCTCAAGAAATAATTGCCCCAAAAATAGAAGCAAAGCGTGTGGTTTGGCAACCTTATTATCATTTTTACTTCTCAGTGTCATTTATGTCATGATACTTTCTGATTAGCATGTTCGCAACACTGTATGCTAAGAAGAGGTTTTAGTTAAGCACTAACCCTCTCTTCCTGTTTCTTCATCTCCTCTGCATGTCTCTCACAGGTCTCCTTCAGACTGTCAGTTAGTCGGCGTGTCTCTGCCTCGACTGCTCCCAATCTGCGCTCTGCCTCCGCCTTCTCCAGGGCGACGCAGTCCGTGCGCTCAGTAAACTGTGCTCTCAGAAAGGCGTTCTCTCTCTGAGCCTCCTGTGAAGCCACCATGTGATACCAAAGTTTCAGTGAAGGTTCTTTGGGGGGAAACAGTTTGTAAGGGTGATGACAGACCAACACAGGGTTCTCTGTGTTTTCACCAACCTGGAGCCGCAGCATGCACATATCCCCGTAAGAAGCCCCCCGGCCCAAGAGGGCTCCATGGACCTGCAGCTCACTTTCCCTCAGACGCTGCTCCAACTGGGCCATGTGCTGCTTTTGTCTGCATCAGACCAAGTCCAACCATCATCAACACAGGAACAACAATACAGTCAACAACGCTGTGAAAAACAATCGTAAAAAAAGCACTGTGCAGCCACTGGGGTAAGAGGACAAACATTAAAATGGCCATAATTATGTCATTCAGTGCTGGAAATAACTGAAAGACTGAGAACGAATTTAATTATTATCAAAGAATAATACAAATATTCCCTTCCCTCACTAAAATATCCCATCACAAGCAATGTAATTGTCAGAAACACTTGCCTCTCGATGATGAGCTCCTTCTCCTTTAACAGACTCTCACTGGCTTTAACCAGAGCGTCCCACTTGCCAGACTCTGAGTGAACAGGGTTTGAGTACAGAGATGGGTACTGACCAACTCCAGAGCTCATTAACTGTAACAAAGAGATGAAAGAGGCATGTGACACTTAGAGCTGCATCATGTGGAGAAAATATGCAAAGGTGACAAGAGAAGTGAAGATTTACAAGTGTACAAGTTTAACCCTGAAAATAAATAAACTATGCATGGCTGACATCCTCCCACTTTATTGGGAAGTGCACACAGTACAGGTGTTGACAGAAACAGCTGCACATAACATGTAAATGCAAACTGGTTGCCTCAGTTAGCCTGACACCTGATCAAACTGATTTTATAGCAAAGCAGTCATCTGACAACAGTTACAGGTACTTTTTTTGTCTGTGAATACCATCATCAATTTCAAACAGCTATCACAAAAGAGAAGTAAAACTCAAGTATCAAGCAGTGCCAATCTCTCTTTAGAATGTAATTCCACCTCAGTGACTATTTAAAATCTGTCTTGTGAAGGCACTGCCAAATGTCAGTGCATTCTGGTGCTCTGCAGAATACATCCAGCACCATGAATGAATGAATGCTGTACTCAAATCATGGTATTATAACTTAGTTCAGGCAGTAAAATCATATTTTGCATTTCTGGGCATTTTACCCAGTCTCAGTTTCTCAAATACATAAAAAGTTTTTAGAGAGTGTGTTAAAGTGATCATGTGTCAGCACATGGCAGTGGTAAGAGTCACGCCAGAGTGGCACTCAGTCAGCATCTGCCACAGAGGAAATGAACTTCAAAAACAACAGAAATGGCAAATGGCTGTTGTGCAACTTTTTTTTTTTACCCTGTCAACAGCTTTTAACAGACTGCAAAAGCGAAGTAGCGAAGTGTTTTTAACATTAAGCAAGCATAGGATTTTGTGAATTATACATGCAATAAAACAGAGGGTTTTTTTTTATAAAGTTAACAACAGAGACCACAACATCTTTAAGAAAATCTCTTAAAGATCTTGTGATTTCAATTTGGCTGATTGATTTGACAAATCCTGCTTGTAAGTAGGACGAGGCGTCTGTGCCTTCAGGCTTTGTTCAGATGAACGTTATTTTTCCAATGTTGACCTATATAAGTGTCACGCACTAAATTTCTGGCCAGATTTCAATGTCCACCAATCATCAACTGCCCAGTCTTTACTTTATCAAGATGTTGTCCTCCATCTCACTATCACAGCAGCCAAAACAAGTTTGTTTTGCCACCCAGTGGATGCGTGATGAAAGAGTGACAAATGCCTAGCCTCAATACCATGATCCCAGAATCTGTGACAGTTATGAAACAAATAAAAATAACTCTACACTCCCAGATTTGTGTTTCTTTAACATTAGTGTAGTATAATTTTCTGTTTATGAAGAATGCTTACCTGCATTTGTTCCAATTGCAGGCGTAAACTCTCCAGTTGCTGCTTATGCTGCTGTTGTTGCTGCCAGCTGGATAGTTCACTACATCTGTCCTGCCGCAGTGGTTCGTAACCCTTGGAGCCTGAATGCTCCCTCAGCAGAGCCTGTGTCTGCAGGCTGAGAGGGCTCGCATAAACTCCAGCAGATCCGGCTGCACCAGGCTGACTGCCCCTCTGATTAGAGGTTTCTGCTGTGCCGGGAACCCCAGGCCTAGCTTCAGGCAGAACCTTATAGCTGTGATCCATGCCTCCTCTGTAGGCGTCAGACACACAGTCTGGGCTGTCTCTAATCCCACTCGCCTGTAATCGGAGTCTGACATCAGGGCATAACCCCCCCAACAGGGCTGACTGATTTAGCGTAGGTTCTACGGCAGGAGTGTCAAACCTCTGGCCCTCGTCCAACCGTGTGTGATCTGAGGGGAAAAGCGAGTGGTCCAGTCCATTGACAAGGCTGCGGTAGCGGCTCAGGCAGTCTGGCTTTGGCCCCAAGGGATCGCCTCCCACGCCAGTCTGAGCATCCAAGTTGGGCGAAGATGCCGACTTGGAGAGAGAGGAAGACTTTGAGGTGGAACCGCTTGGGGTCCTGGAGCCAGAGGAAGACCTGTGACCCTCAAGCGAGGAAAGGCCGTCCTCCTGGACGCATGACTGGGGCTTAGAGGCCGGGGCTCCGGCCGTGGATGGCATGACATGTGCAGTGGGAATGGGGATCTGACTGCGGATGGGTTGGAAAGACGGGCTGCTGCTAGAACTGCAGAAATCTTTTGAAGATTAAAACAAGAAAAAAAGTCATTAGAAATTACAATAAGCGTCAGTCTCTTACAATTCACTATACACATGCACCTTGTTAAATCAGTGCAGAATATGTGGAGCACTACTGCAGGCAATTTTCTCTATTTTCAGTCAGTGATGTAAAGTAGATGCAGCAGGGTTTATGGGTGGCCTACTTTGATGATGAGGTGTCACCACTGAAAGAATTAACTGGCTCTGACTGACTCAACCCAGGGAATAGGCTTATAATAGACTTAAACCAATGGGCAGAATAAAATCTCTGTATTATATGATGAATAAAAATGTACATGTAGATAGCATTAGTAAAGCTAGTATTCCCTGCCATGTCACTAAGTGTACATGTAAGACAATTATAATTAACTGTAAAATTCTGTTACAGTAGAACTGCTGACTAAAGGATCTTCCTTTTTAATTAACATAAACTCTTGTAATTATTCTCTCAACACTCAAATATAAGAACCCTCAGATTGTTCTACAGAGTACACGACCAACTCTTTCCATTACCCATGCCCAAAAATGTTAACCATCTTCATTTGGAAACCTCAGAGATCACATTATGCTCACAAAGAACTTCAGGAACACAGCCTACAGATATCTCCACAAGCCCTGACACAATCTGAAGCTACATAAGTCCCATTTCAACAGCGTTACAAACCTGAGAGACCTGCCGAAGTCTGGAAACCCAGGATTCACTCGAGTGCAACAAACATGTTATTAGCTGTGGCATTTTTTTCTAAAGCTGAACTGGGGTGAGTCGAGCTGCAGGACGCTTAAAACCAAAACAACAGCCCGTCCTCTGCATTTCTGGGTATAGCCAAACCAACTTCTGAAGCGAAGTCTTGACAGCCACACAACAGGCAAGCCCCGTGCCCAAAGCCGTATTGTCCTCGAACAGCCAAACCAGCCTGTACCAACCCTCTGAGCAAACACATACAAACAGGCATACACCGGAAAGGTTAGGGGTATTTATAGCCCACCTCTCAAGTTACAGAGTGATCTGTGGGTGCCGCTTATTTAAGCACCTTGCCTCCTCCCACTGCAGCACACATCACACACGTGTACATCCAAAGTCAAAGACTGAATGGGATATGTTGTTCCCCCTGTTCCCTCAGTTTAAACCACAACTTCATTAAATATCAAACAATTACAGAGAAAGATGATATTTATTGAAAAAGGGCAGGGATATTATGGGAAGAACATCAAGCTTCCAGGAAGGTAAAACTTCAAATATAATAGAAGCCTCCGGGCTGCACTAACTCATGACTGGTTAGAACAAGTCTAAACTACTCTGTAAGAAGGAGGTTTGCTAGATGTTTGCTCAACAGACATTCCTGCCCTTCTAAACTGTATAACATAATGACAATTACCTGCAGCATTAAAACAGAATATACTGTTTTTTTATTGTTTAATATTCTAAAGCTGTTTAATTTCTATTGTAACTATGCTATACTATATTATCTACAACAGGTCATTACTGTGTCTAAATCTGGGGTTAATTGTCATGTTGCTAGGCACTGCTGTCAGTTTAAGTGCCTGGACAAGATGTACCAACACCACAACCATGCTCAACAGTTGTAACTAAACAAGTGAGGCCTGCAAGAAGTAGTTACATTCATTCCTACATTAAGACAGCATCTATAAACGAAATCTATCCAGAGGCAACAACATACACCACATAAACTTGCATGGGCCTGGACGAAATCATGCAAACCTAACAATTAATCTGGAGTATCTAATAACAAGCTTGGCTTCCATTTGCTTGAATGCAGCTTCAATCTTTCTAGGAATGTAGTCTTGCGAGACCTGGGCTGTGTGGTTGCAGCGTTCAGGGCAGGTAGGATAACACTAGACATCTCAAGAGGTGCTTTCAGTTCTTTGAAAGAAGTAGAAGACGTGCATTAACTAACACTACTAATTGATCTCCACGCCTTCCCTTTGAGGTTTAGTGACGTTTAGAACTGATGGCTAGACACATGACAGGTGAGCAAGACTGTTTAATTTAACACAGTTTACTGTATGTAGGGGTGTGCACTGGAGCAGCATCGTCTGGCTAACATTTGCACAAGATCCTATAAAATGGCCTCATGTGCCTTCCCTGACACACCACTGTTCAGTGTGTGGTGTGAGGGGCAAAAAAATAGTGACCTGTTTGCAGTGTTATGAAAAGTTTCCAATTGGCAGCCCAGGCATAAACACCAGCTTTGTGAACCTCTAACCAGAGAGTGTTTGTTCACCTTTCAGTCTATTATTTTTTGTGTTTCCTGTTGTACAAGGGGCCACCCATCCCAGCTGGCCAGCTATTACACAGAATCACTCTGATACACTCTGTCTGTTATTTTTTCCGCTCCGTGCATATTCGTATAGATATAGTACATACACACACCATCTCAACTGGATTTCACATTTTCTCCCGTGGGATATTCCCATTTATAACCGTGATAATACAAAATACAAGTTTGTTGAATGTGACATTTCACACCACAGGCATGGGTCCAGTTTCCATTTAGCTGTCCAGTCCTGGTATCCCAACACCCCATCCTCGCAATTAGCCATAACACCAGAGCAGTGCAGCAGAGGCTTGGGGCATTTTTGGCTAGTGCTCTAATCTACCTCTGCAAATCTCTAAAGCACCCACAGTGGATCATGCACATTTTTCTCACTTTATAAATAGCCTAAGAAACAACAATACAAACGATAAGACAGAGTCTTTCCAGCTTCAGCACAAAAAAGTGGTTAGGGTTGAGTCTAAGGGTCATGTGTGGCTTCTGACCACATTATACATTTCAAGTCAGATTAAAATATAATAAGGTTTAATGACGATATAACAACAACAATATAATAACAACCACATGATAGAATAAGATATCCAGTAAAGTGCGACTATTCTAAAAAATTGAGCCACCATTGAAGCACCCAACTCTGATTGCATAGAGTGCAAACTGGGACTCCAAGACTGACAGACAGACTTCAAAACAACGTTACACAATACACACTACAGGCAGTGTGTGTGTGGGGGGGGGGCATCACCTTCTGTGCTGTCAGATGCTGAGGTGCCAAGACCAGTGTCCCCACTGTCCGATGTTCCAGGCCGGCGGCCAAAACGGCTTTGGAACTTCTCTGACACAGCTGGTGTTTGCCACTCCATGTCAGCAAACCGAGCTAATGTATATTTGTGAAAAAGGACAGGATGGCAACAGAGGAGTGAATCAACAAGCGATGAACTGACACACAGTTTATCTGTTTTCACAGCAGCGTGCCAACTTACCCGCTGGTTTGGATTGAATGTATCTCTGGGAGGTTGTCATTCCATACAAGACAATGTCACCTGATACAGATGAGGGGGGGAAATTACATTATCATACAGTCCAGATACCAAGAAGATGTATGAAAGCATTATTTAGTTTTGAATCATGTCTTCAACGTTTCGTTACTTCAATGAAAAAGTGTCTGATTGCTAACATTTAGTTGGCGGAGAAAACAATGAAAGAGGCTAGTAGGTTTTAATGATGAACCAGAGACTCAGATGTCCACTGAACAAAAGCTCCTCTCTTGCACACTGTATATTATCATCTCAACCTTCATGGCTTAGGACTCAGCAGCTGTTAGCTGATGACTGATCTGCTCACCTATCAAACTCATCTGTCCCTTTGACGTGCCAGAAACAAACTCGACTTACTTTTCTGGGCACCAACAAAAATAACAACATGAGCACATCTCTTAGCGTTACATAATCTGTTACACAAACATTTATATCCCTAAGAGGCTACAGGAAGTTATGCATCATTCGTAGCGAATATACTGATTACAGATGGATACATGCAGATCTGAGATGCAGCCTGATTGTTACAAAGTAATCCTCTTCACCAGCTAATTCATAAAGGAAATGACTCGCTAACGCTTCACCAGCCAAGGACAGCTAAGTCAGCTAAACGTGACTAATCGCTTAATTGAATTTGTTAAAATTGTACGATGTCGACTAAATGCGACAATCACAGCTACCCAGATCTGGGCTGTTTTAAACCCACGACTTCCTTAAGATGTACCCCCCGTAACGTTAACATTTGTTGTCCTGCGATGCGCTGCACCGTTAACCATTTAGCTAATCCATGACAAATCCGTTTCCGTCTAACAAGCTAGCTAACAGCTAGCTAACACAACGCTGCCCTTTGCTTAGCTACGTGAGTGAACATTAACGTTTCGAATCTCTGAGGGCTTTCCTGCTCACATTACTGTAGTTAAGATAGCTGTCGGCGCTGACGTTAAGGTTTACTTTACCTTTTGCTTCACATAAACGCAGAGTGAAGAAACAAATCTCGGTTTCAGGCTGGTAACCGAAGCTGAATCTGTACCATCCGCTACTGCTGCTGCTGCTGTTGTTCTGCTAGCCAACTGATCCCCTCCGCTGGCAGACAACCCAGCCAAGATACAATGGCCGCTTGTTTAATATCCCAGCGCCGCCCGCTCAACAATGACGGTTCATGTTGTCTCAGAAACCGTTTGAGGTTTTCCTGCATTCGGGGCATATCCTTCCGCAGCGGTCACATCTGCAAACTACAGCCGAAAGGCTAGAGAAGCAATATTTTTAAGACTCGTCTTGATTCAGTCCTGCCGATGCCGCGAAAAGATAACCGGGCCCATTCTACCATATGACCAACTATCACCACAGAAAGACAAAACGAGCCAACCTAATCAAGATGCGTTGAAATGGCTAGAATAACCTAGAAAATAAGACTTTCACAAGGGTTCATGGATGTTATAATCTACTATCAGTTTTAACATATATTTATCACAGAAGAGTATTTTAAGATTAAAGATTACGATTAAGATTAAATACGAATAGAATGTATAATAATGAAACATTTTAATAATATAAAAATATGTTTCATTGTTATTGCGCAGGCTTCATGTTACAAAGCAGTGGACAACAGTAGACGGAATTAGGAAATATACAGTCCATATTTTTCTTCTTTTTTTCCTGTTTTTCATTGGCTACACTACATGTTCCACAACCAATGACCCTATTGGCTCAATTTAAACTCTTCTGCTTTTCACCTTTAGTGAAGTTGCTGGGCCACACCAAACAGAACAGCTCTGGATGACTAAGAAGTGAAAATACCACAAATGCTGACATCGGTTTGTTGTAGGAAGTTGAGACATTGGTGATAACGTGTAATACCTAACCTCCACCATACACTGACACATAAGCTGCAAATCAAGATTTTTTGCAATGGATCAAAAACAAATTGCAACATCTGTTTTATTTTGTCTTTCCTTGGTACAATAGTAATGCATAATGCACAATAGCTGACTGATTAACTGCATTAACCTGTAATATGGTGCTGTCTGAATTATTTTCAAAACAGCTATAATAAAATGTCCTTTCTAAGTCCTCTTGTGTCATGTGACAATTTTGTCCTCACTAGTTTCTGTACTGCTGAATCTCTGAAAGGCACGCCTTAGATAACATGTGTTTGGGCTTTGGCATGTTGCGAAAATGACACACACAGAAAGAGCAGGGACAGGCTGTAATTAAGGAAGAGGACTCATGTTTGAGATTTCTCTTTTTTGTCCAGCATTCACCTAGTGACTTGCAACATTATAAAATATCCTATCACAAAAATCTCTTACTGAAACGTGAATGCATTCATCCAATCAGTTGCTTATTAGGTTGCATTTCTTTTCTGACACAGCACCAGCTGTACCTTTAGTGCTCTGTTTTTTATCCACTAAATGAGAAAAAAAACAGTACATAAAATAGAAATAATATATGAAAGAATCTATTCGCATGATTACACAAAAGGACATCTATATACTTTTGAATAGTTTACAGGAATATATTTAAAAACAGTTAATTCCCTCTCTAAAAAAGTCTATTTTTCCATTTATATTTATATAATCCTACTCCTGGTAATACTAAAGATGTGTTTAGTGCTTTTTTTTAACCTCCACTGTCAACAAGTACACTCAGCTATAACCTGCACTTGTGTTTTAATTTGACTGAGCCTATTTAATTCATCCGTACATCCTTAAGCCCCTTAAGTATGATCAGATTAGATCTTTGATCTACATCCCTTGTTCGTCTGGCTGCTTGCTGTGTTAGCATTTCTTCATTCTCTTTCTCCGTGACCAGGACACAGAGCTGACTGTCTCACTTTACTTCTCAAATTGCAATAAAACTGTTCCTGTAGGCATGTTGTGTACATGGAAGTAAAATGAAATCTGGTAATTAACTCGTCTCTAACTAAATTTAATTAATTATCATATAAAACACAATAAGCTGTATAGCTGGTCTTTAGAGCCTTTTTGCATTTTTTTTGCGTTTTTGTGCAATAGAAATGCTTGTAAATGTCACCTGTTATATGTGTCAGACATCTTTTATTCTGAAATGAGCACTGACCGGAAGTACTTATTGTATGTTAGCAGGCTGAACAAAGTTGCGTGATGTGCTCAGTGGGAGGAGGGTTATGTTCAAGTCAGAGAAGGTATTAGCGAGAATCCTGTCAACAAACTCACATAGAGTGTTATTTATAACGTTTATTAAATGGACATTTCTTGACAGAAGGCTTTTTAGTTCGAGGAAAGCGGTGAGATTTCTTTAGCAGTCGTAAATTATAATTAAAGCGTTGCAAATGTTGACGTTACATGATGTGGACGTTTTGTTTAGCTAGCGAGGTAACGCAGATACGCTAACGCCAGCTACTTGGTAAACGGCAGGTCTCTTAAAGGCCCGATGCACAGGTGGCTAACGATTCTGGCAGGCTAACTGCGCTTTAACGTTTAAATAACTGTCAGTGTTTGGCGAAACAGTCCGCTGATAATAATACTGATAGAGCTGCATAGCTAACATTAGCTAGTTAGCAACCGAACTCGCCTTGTTGGTGTTCATTGACGGGAGCAAACCTAGTCTTTGGCACTGGAGTGGGTAAAGACCGTGAACCAGCTAACGTCATATGTGATACTTACCTTTCAGCTGTTTATAAAGAATCCATAATGAGTTAATAATTCAAATATCTGCTCATAAACTTGTCCTTAACCCTTCCTTTTGGGGGACATTAAACCAACGTATAATCACTGCAGTGTAATAGGTGTCTATCCTGTATTTCCTAATCTGTTTTAATGTTTTTAACGTCTGTACAGCTCATTCTCAAGAAATACAGAGTAAATGTCATCTGAGCTCTGACCCCTGGAACCTCCAGCCCAGACCCTAATTTATGTTTTGTGGTGAGGCCATGACTACTGTCAACATCACCAGAGATATTCTGCATAGGCAGATCAGGGTGAGTAAACAAATGCCAAAGCATATTATGAGCTTAATATACCAATGAGCAAACAATGTGTTTCTAGTACATAGATGTTATCTTGGCCGGGCTTACCAAAATAGGCTCCTTCCAACAAGAGAGACTGTAAACAAGTATGTATGAAATTCTGATGCAGCCTTTGATTCATATCTTCAGGACAAAAAAGCGTCGGGCTTTCAGAGGTTCTATCATGTGACCGACCCCTTCATCAAGAGACTTGGACTGGAGGCTGAGCTTCAGGTCAGTGACAACCAGTGTGTGTGAGTTTGTGTTTGTGCATATGTAGATGGAGAGAGAGAGCTGTGAAAAAGAGGGAGAGACTAATAGTATACTCCTATACTTGTTATGTCTGTTCAGTTTGGACTGTCTTTCTCAACAGGGCCACACAGGCTGTGTGAACTGTTTGGAGTGGAATGAACGAGGAGAGTAAGTTTTCTGAACCTGACATTTTACCTTCTGTGTAATTTATCATCTCTGACCTGGATCAATGGTTGGGTTACATCACCACATTACTATTACAAAAGTCTTCTTCATACAGTATGTAAGTGAAGACCTGTAATGGCTTGATTATACATCAAAATTAGTATAGAGTATATTTTTTATTCATGTTTCATCTCTGAAACTTGCCGTAATGCTAATGACCAAAATACAGAACATTTGCCTCACAATTGGCAACTTCAGTGCTCATTGATTTAAATCAGCAAAATAAAATGGCATCAGCTGTTTCACATCTTCAAATGTTTCAACGGATAAAATTTTAAATGGTGTTGGTCATAAAGAGTCCTGGATACATGTTGCTTGACTTGTCCTGGTGATTTCCTTTTGTCTTTAGTCTGCTGGCCTCGGGCTCAGATGATCAACATGCCATCATCTGGGATCCATTCAGACACAAGAAGCTTACAACTATGCACACAGGTCATGCAGCAAATATATTCTCTGTAAAGGTAAGGAGGACTAATTGGATGATGGGAAAGTGAGCTATAATCATCTACAGTTACTGCATTTATCTACACATTTATTCTCCATTCATAATGTGATCAAGGCAGTGATGTCCACCTTGTTGGATTATACTTCAAATCGTAGAAAGATGAGTGAATCTCCTGTTTTAGTCTAACCGAAAGTGCATTTTAACCATGTGAACACCTGAATCCAACTTGGACTCACTATTGCAGTTCAAATTCTGGATATCTTATGGTAACGACTGGTAAGACATTGTGCTCTGCCTCAACTCAGCCTCTCTTTAGTCATTAACAAATGTTACAAGTTCACTTCCTGTACATTAGGTGGCACTATTGGCCTTTTAATGAGCTGCATGGAAACCCATTTATGTACATGTTCTACTGTGTTCACACAAAAATTGCCGTAAGGGCATAACACTGTAGCTTCATGACAGAGAGCTTGGGAATGAGGTCAAATACCAGAAGGAAAATGTTATATCGTAACATAATATGGAGCTGGTGTCTAAGGCCATTACTGGAACTTTAATCCATAGCATGGAAGCAGAAATATTAATGGACTGGTCCTAAAGGTGCGGGTAAACATATTATTAATGCCTTAATCTGTTGCAGTAACTGGATTATTATATGTTTTAAAAAGCAGCAGCTAATCCTCTGAATATACTCATCAGTTAATTTTGGTCTATTTGTCTGTTTGTACAGTTCCTCCCTCACTCTGGCGACAGAATCTTGGTAACAGGTGCAGCCGACACAAAGGTCCACGTGCACGACCTGACAGTGAAGGAAACCATCCATATGTTTTCTGATCATACCAACAGAGTCAAACGCATCGCCACGGCGCCCATGTGGCCCAACACCTTCTGGAGTGCTGCAGAGGATGGCATTATCAGGTCAGAAACCAGAGATTGAAATGGATTAAATCACTTTTTTTTGGTTAACAAACTCAAAGGATGAGCCATGGTTAATTTTGCTACAGGTTATATGTTCACTTTCTCCTTGTTCGCTACAGACAGTATGACTTACGAGAGAGCAGTAAACGCTCTGAGGTGCTGATTGACTTGACAGAGTTTTGTGGTCAGCTGGTTGAGGCCAAGTGTCTGGCTGTCAACCCGCGGGACAACAACTACCTTGCAGTGGGAGCCAATGGGCCCTTTGTACGTCTCTATGACATCAGGATGATTCACAACTACAGGTCAGTTGAGTTTTTGATGTCATTCTACACTAATGATTATTCAACAGCCACTGAAATATGGTGTGTTCTCCCTTCCAGGTTTTGGCATGCACATGTGCATGTGGGTTTTAACCAAGTTGTTTTGTTCCTCAAACAGGAAATCTGTGAGTCAGAGCACATCAGCAGCTGTGCACACATTCTGTGAAAGGCAGAAGCCCATCCCAGACGGAGCTGGGCAGTATTATGTTGCAGGTGCATATTTGACTGAATTGTCTGGTATCAAATTAAGCTATGGGTACATTTGAATTCTTATTTTATAGTAATGAAAACAGGAAATGTACATCTTAGAATAAAGAGACAGGGAAGGATGTGGTTGAATCTCACTTCTCTGTTTGAATACTCCAGGGCACCTGCCAGTGAAACTCCCAGACTACAATAACCGCCTAAGGGTCTTGGTGGCCACCTACGTCACCTTCAGCCCAGATGGCACAGAGCTGCTTGTTAACATGGGTGGGGAACAGGTAATGTTTCTTAGAACAAACAAGAAGGAATAGTAAGAGGAGTCATTTAGTCATGGTCTGCGCTGTAATGTTTGTTTTATTTGTGTGTTTTTATGGTTCTTCTAGGTGTATCTGTTTGACTTGACATTTAAACAGAGGCCATACACGTTCTTGCTTCCAAAAAAGTGCCAGTCATCAACAGGTAGGTCTGTGCAATCTTTGAAAACATCATAGAGATACATCAGGTATGGAATCTATAGATGTATTGGTGGTGTCTGAAACTTTGGCTTCCCAGGAGACGTGCAGAATGGAAAGACAACCAATGGCGTCTCCAATGGAATTCACTTGCCAACCAGCCATATTCGCTTTGCCGGAAACAAGATGCACTCTAGGTAGTTGTCTTTCACCCTGCTGGTGATTGCTTCTACACACAGATGGTGTTTAAAGGTTAGAGAGCGCAAACATTTGAGTCATGTTTCTTCTGTTTTCTTTGTTTTAGTTCTACTGAGCTCCCTCCTCACTTGGAGAAGATAAAGCAACAAGCTAATGATGCATTTGCACAGCAACAATGGACACAGGCCATCCAGCTGTACAGTTTAGGCATTCATCAGGCCAGCTGCAATGCCATGCTGTATGGGAACCGGGCTGCAGCCTATATGAAACGCAAGTGGTAGGCCTCCTTGTATCATGATGCCTAAAGAGACAGACGATATGTCATCTTTTCCCAAAGACTATGAAAACAGCTAACAAGTGTTTTGTTTACGTCTGTGATTCACAGGGATGGAGACCATTACGATGCCCTCAGGGACTGCCTGAAGGCTCTGACTTTAAACCCCGGCCACCTGAAAGCACATTTCAGGCTGGCACGGTGTCTGTTTGAGCTGAAGTATGTGGCTGAGGCTCTGGAGTGTCTGGATGATTTCAAAGGAAAGTTTCCGGAGCAGGCGCACAGCAGCGCATGTGACGCCTTAGATAAAGACATCAAAGCTGCTCTCTACTCCAAGACAGAATCAGGTATGAAAGACAAAAGTGATACATGGCAGGAGTTCTCATTTCTTAAACAAGTGTGCACAGCTGGATCTTGAAATAAACATAAAAACCACACTGACACCACCCTTTTGTTTGAATTTGCGAATGCAGTACACACTGTGCAAAGAGTGAAAAGGAGAATGTCTGTGTTGTCACATATTGACAATCCGCACTATTTATTTGTTAATGTCTCTGAATGATTCCGTGGTAGTAAGTTTGATTTCTCTCTTCACTATAGCTGAAGATAAGAAGGCCAACAGCTCCATTCGATTCCACTCGTTCAGTCGGAAAGAGTCAATCCCAGAAGATGAGTTGGTGCTGAGAGAGCGCAGCTTCGACTACAAGCACAGATACTGTGGTCACTGCAACACCACGACCGATATCAAAGAGGCCAACTTCTTTGGAAGGTTAGGAAATCTCACTCTCAGCCTGCAGGGGCCTCGCTAGGGGGCAGTCACGAGCTCTGAAGCTTAAGGCAGAGAACCTCAAAGAGACGCAGTGGAAAAACAGTGAAGCAAAAATCCACAATGACAAGTAGCTTTCATTCCTAAATCTAGTCTGTCCAACATTTATTATGTTGTTTAAAATATCCACTTTAAAAACATGATGTTACATGTAATGTGAATGTTATTTCAGTATAGGCAAATACTTTATGATATGTGTATAGTGCAAACAAAAGGTGATATTTACTTAAAAACACTGGAATGTAATACAGCACTAATACTGTAACACAAAGCTCAGTTCCCGCTGAACCTTTTATACCAGAATGCCCTGATAATTCACCTCTCACACCAGGACTGGAAAGGCCCAGATTACACGCCCTTACAGTGAAGTAAATGAGTGTTCTGTGAAAGAGGCCCAGTGTAAATCAATCCTCTAATTTCCAGTAAATGTGACGTGCTTAAAGAACACAACTCATCAGACAGGTCTGAATAGTTCCCTTTTCTCCGCAGCAAAGGCCAGTACATTGTCAGCGGCTCAGACGACGGCTCCTTCTTTATCTGGGAAAAGGAGACGACTAATCTGGTAAGGATCCTGCAGGGGGATGAGTCCATAGTCAACTGCCTGCAGCCTCACCCCAGCTACTGCTTCCTGGCTACCAGCGGTATTGACCCTGTAGTTCGATTATGGAACCCCAGACCAGAGGTACAACAGATGATCTGCGTTTTATTTATATAGAAGTTTTTGTTATGTTTTACCTTTGTTTTCATTGCCCTTTTTCATCACCTCTACTTTCTCACAATACAGACAGAGAGTGAGAACGGGCGCGTGGTGGAAGACATGGAGGGTGCTGCTCAGGCGAACCAGCGGCGCATGAACGCCGATCCACTGGAAGTCATGCTGCTTAACATGGGCTATCGCATCACAGGCCTGCGTGGCGTCGGCCCAGATGGCTCAGATGACGAAGACAGCTCAGAAGGACAAGTGCAGTGTCGGCCAAGCTAAGCAAACTGTCAGCCATTCTGCAGAATGGATGTAGGAAGCAAAGCACTCTCCCAGCTCCTGTTTGAATCTTAATTTCCCCCCCTATCTGACAGAAACACTAAGTGAATGTCATGTCACATCTCTGCACTATGCATCGCCCTCCCCCGTCCTAAGACAAGGACTGGTGGAGACCACTTTGGGGAGAGGAATTCATGGAGGGTGGAGACGACACCCATCTCGCCCCCTTCAAAGCACCAACAACACCTCAGCCTCTTCCTCCACCCTATGATGGCAGGGGGTGGGGACACCTTTGAGGAGAGCACCTTCCACGTCACTCCCCAGTTTCTCACGCAGAAGGAGGAGTTCAGCACTTATCCCTCCTCAGGTTTATGTTGGAGAGACACACAACATGTAGAAGGAGAAGCCTGCGGCTGGGCGACCTATTTTCAGGTCAGCGTGGCCACGCCGTTGCAGTGTCCTCCGTGGAGGATCGGATCACAGGCCAAGAAGAGGGTGCTTTGTTGCATCTCCTGCCTGCTCTACAGTTGGAGCTAGGAGTCACAGTGCCCGCTCATCTCAGAAAGGCTGCACACCCAAGTCATTGATTCTGAGTTAGACTTGATCATAGTTTCAGTTGGAGTTTGGTCACAGAAAGCCTAGAATTAATTAGAATCTCCAAGTTGTGGAAGTTGCTGGTGTTGCTCCAATGAAACGTATTTTCAAGCTTTGTTAGGCTATAATTGTCAGAAAAAAACAAGTGGTTTCTTCTGCCAAAGGTTGTCATCTATCATTTCAGCGGCCAAGGATTAATGTTTGTTTTCTCTGTTTCATTGAAACATGATTTTGGCATACTGTACTCCTTTTAGTTAAGAGGTTTTACTGCAGTAGATTGTTGACAAGATCAACAAGATATCGACAACAAAACATTTGTAGAAAAAAAGAGGAATAACTTTCTAATACAGTTTTGTTTTAAATTAAGTCCCATTGATTGTAAATGTCATTTGGAATGAAATGTCAGTGTGAAACTTCTGTTGGGTCTAAGTGGGGCACAGATGCTAATTTTGTGGTGTATGCCAACTGGGTGCTAAGTATTTGGTGGGCAATAGGATTCCTGCCTACCAGCTGCGTGGCTCTAGCACTAGTCCTCTGCTGCAGTCAGGTGTTCAGCCCTGCTTGCATGAGGCTTCTCTGACCATAGTTGTGGGGGAAAAAAAAAAAGGACACAGAGCCATCCCATCCGTTGCTCAAAGAACAGCTCATTGGGTCTTCTTTGCCCTCAAAGGGTGAATGTTAAGAAATGGTTCCTCAACAACATGCAACACTAGGCTTTCATGTGTTTTACTTTGTTCATTAATTTGAAATACTCTTGTTTTTCTTTGAGGAATCCTGTAATAACCTTTGTTGCAAACAAAATAAAATTATTGAACACCTTATTGTCTGTGTTCTTGGATTATTGTTCCATCAATGATTTAAAAAAATAACTATTTGTTCTTTTAGTGTATCAGTTACACAACAGCTACAGCAGTACTGATGCAATTGTAACTAGGTTGGGAAGATGTACTGTAGGCGAGGCTACGGTATGAACTTTCTGGTATCCTGCTCATTCATCAGTGTCTGCTCCACTCTCTGCTTTTGCTGACTATTAGGCAACAAATGTGAGCACGGTGCACCACAAGCATGAGTGGTTAGGGGAGTATAGCGTGCCCCATATACCGTACAGTAATGAGGTGACCCAGCTTTAGGAGTAGTGGAGGTTACACTGATAAAGCTCACGGCTGACTGAGCCTGTGAATGTGGCTGCTGCCACATCGGGCTGAGATCATACAGTCTATGGCTGTGATTTAATAATTCCCAAGCCTGAAAAACTAGCTTTTGTATGTTTGTTGAACATATATTTCTTCTTGGAGTTGAGTCACTGTCACTTTATGAATAACCATACAATAAGTTAACGGAAATGCTCAAATATAAATACAAATGACAAAAAATAAACCATATTGTTGTGTTGATGACTGCTGACTTTAACCGTGCAGTTCCTATTAAATCCCATTAAGCGGTGGTACTCAAACGCCGCAGTCGGCGCACTAACGAACGGTGCTGCGTTCACTGCCCGACCGTTGGCTCACAATCCGCGGAGGCGATGACTGCGCGCTTCCGCTTCCACGCGCGCCTGGCGCCGTCTGTGCGTCACTGTCATCCCCGTCAGCCCGGGCAGTGATGGCGGAGGCGGACGAGAGCGACATGATGATGAACTACCACGGTGACTTCTTGAAAAGCGACAGAAAAAACAGCCGCTACCCCTACTGCATTGTCTGGACTCCTATTCCTATTTTGTCGTAAGAAGCCAACACTTATTGTTGTACACGTCTTGCTAGCTTAGCGTTTAATGTGACAGCGGCAGGTTGCTATTTTGCAAACGTCAGATGAAGCGAAGGAGATTTATGTTAGCCGCTGATTAATACCTATGCTATCTATTTCCTTTTAATAAATTACTGCATAGAATGTATTCTATTACACCATCAAACAGGCCTGAATTGACATATGTGTAAACAGCACGCAGTCATATCGATGTATTGTTTTCTTCTGGGTGCATCCTGCAGGTGGGTGCTCCCCTTCATTGGTCACATGGGTATATGCACCTCTGCTGGAGTCATACGAGATTTTGCAGGATCATATTTCGTCTCGGTGAGTTATCTCCTCTGCTCGCAGTTGATCCATGTATGTATCAGATGCAGTGAACTGCCCCGCCTCTTTCTAATGGCCCAGGAGAGTGAAGTGTTGGACATACATTAAAATGCAAATCTCTAATATGACAAGTCATACTGACGTGCAGAGTGGAGCTGTTGAATTTTTAATGAAAGGGAGTGGTGGCCATATATCCACTGTATTTTGTGTTTTAACCACACACTTGTATGATTCATTCAATGTTTTAAAATATGAGTTTTTTCCCAGGAGGACAACATGGGCTTTGGTAGACCAACAAAGTAAGTTAATTGCAATATTGTATTTTTTTTTATAGCATGTTAACAAGAAGATTGCACATTCAAATGAGCATGTTGATTGATTGTCAGCTTGCATTGCAGGTATTGGAAGCTTGATGTTGACAAAGTCTGTGGTAACGGAGCTGCGACATGGGACAAAGCAGTGCACGATGCGTCTGAGGAATACAAATGCAGGCCGGTAAGATGATATATGGGATTTTAAATGCACATATTTCCATAATAATATATACATATAATGATATCTAATTTCTCTGTTTCATTGAAGCACAATCTGTGCTTTGATAACTGCCATTCCCACGTTGCCATGGCCCTCAACCTCATGCGCTACGACAACAGCACGTCCTGGAACATGGTGAACCTGTGTGTGCTGTCTCTCGTTTATGGAAAACATGTGAGGTAAGCATTTTAGCCTCATTCTGCCGTTTGTTCCAGCATTGTAAGAACAATGTGTGTATAAAGCCAACCCTGCATCCAAGTGAGCATCTGTTCCACGGTCCTCCAGTTCCCAGTGTACTTGTTTTCTACTTTACCAGGCAGTTATATTTTGACATTTAATTATTTTACCAAAATAAAACAATGATTAATTTGCTAGCATTTACAGCTACAGCTGCACATTACATTCATTAGACAGGTTTTTTTTTGTCCAGATTGACTCACATTTTTTTTCCTTACACCCACATACATTTGGGAGTGTGAGTGTCTCGGTCAAAGACACTTCAACATTTGAATAGAAACAGCTGGAGGATCAAACCAACCTCCTTTTTGTTTAATGGTCTACCTCCTCTACCACCTGACCTATAGCCACATCAAGGGTGTGTATCTGCTGTGCTGTCTTCACTGTGAACAGGATACTTGCTTAAACATTTTGGATCCCAAGTTCTGGTCTTCAGCCTGTACAGCATCTAAAGAAAATATGTAGGCGTAGGTGTATATATACAGAGAGGACACAAGTGGCAGTGGTAGAGTTAACAGTTGGAAAAATATAGTTGTCAACGGTACACACCTGAAGCATCTTCATCGCAATCATGTACACACTGCTCTGCTGCTGGATGCTAGCGAGCATTAAGAGACATATGGCTCAGAGAACCCCCCTCATTATTCTCCACTGACCCATTTAGAGAACGCTGGCGTCACAGTTTGTGCTGCCTCCGCACATACACTCCCACGGCACAGGAGTCTTTTAAACAGAAGGGGAGTCGTGTAATTCATCACTGACAGCAGCGCTCCCCCTCTGTGTCACCGCTGGAGGTCACCTCTCTGCTGGGGCTCCCTGCGCCGGCTGGGTGGAAAGGACAGTAGGACACGGAGATGGGGTGCGGCTGCGGGGGGTGGAGAGAGAGTCAGGGGGAGGGGGGGAGCTGTGGGCCTCTGAGAGTAAAGAGACTGAACCATGTGATACTTCCAACACACCTCACATGTCCTTGTCTGTCTAAAATATACAGGGGTGTTTGTTTTGTTTACCCTTTCTGCTACACACACTCACACCACCCAGGTGTCGATGATTACTCTAACACACGTTACCCTCTTTCTATCCTTCAGCTGGGCAGCGTTCCTCAAGACCTGGCTACCTTTCGTCATGCTGTGTGGAGTCCTCGGCACCTTCATCCTCACATTCAACCTACAGTAATGGAGCGAGCAGCAGCTAGCAACACTGGGATTGACGCATAGACTTTGGTTGTACTGCATACATTGACGTGAATGATGTGTTTTGACGGTGCATTTGTTAGTACAAAAAACACCAAATGAAGGATTTTGTTGTTGATCTAGTCTCTGGGAGGGTAACTGAGGGCAAAACCTAGTTGTTTGTGGGTAGTTTCTTTTTTGTTATTTGTGTATTTATCAAATATTAAGATGTGTATAAGCTACAAAAGATCTCTTCAAAATGTACCATCACTGTTTTTCACATTGTGGGCTCTGCGTTTTTTTGTTTTGTTTTGTTTTTGTTTATCTTAATAGGAGGATTATGAAGGAAGATTACACTACAGTAGAGCAATGCTGGCTTAGATCCCAGTGATGTATATTTCATGGAAGGCAATGATGAATGTGTTTCCAGACTGGCTAATGCACATTTTGATGATGAATGGCTAGAAAATGGATCCACGAAACCTTAATGCTGAAATGTATTCATCAATTATTTGTCTAAGAGATATAAGCCACTACCAAAGATAGAATGATGTAGGACCCACATGTGAGAAATAGTGATATTGTCCCGTGAAAAAAAGCTCTCCTCCCTTCAATTCACTTTCCTCTGGTGTATAAAGACAAATGTGTGAAGTGTGTTTTTTTGGTTTGTTTTTTATTTTTTATTTTTTTTTTTTACCATGGGTGTATTGCTTGCTTTTCTCCAGACAGAAACTGAATGCATCCACATGCTGGAATGTTACTATAACTCTGCCGATTTATACAAAATATGAGCAATACTACATAACATCATTGTGTATTATTTATTTGATAAGTTGTTTTTACTGCTGTGTACCAGAAATAGTATTATTTATTATTGTGTGTCTCTCTATTAGTTTAACATTTGCTGTTTTTTTTTGTTTTTTTTACTTTACATTTGGTGTGTTGTAGTCTTTTTTGCACCTCCCCTGTCAGACTGTGGTGTAGGTCACAGGCTGTGTGGATGCCCTGATCGTCCTCTGTACCTTTAAGGGAACCACGTACCTTTTTCATCCAGCAGATTCTGCGTGATATGAACTATCATCAATTCACTGGGACCTTTATTCCCACAGTGGAGCAGATGAGGAGGGGACTGATGCTGGAGCGAGCAGTCTTTGCCGCCTCTGCAGTGTGTTTGATTAGTTTGTGAGAACAAAAGCTTATTTATTCACATGGAATCAAGTTTTTCTCTGCTGTAATTCATACTCTGTGTAATCTTTCCTTTTTAATTAGCTATAGTTTAGACATGAGTGTTTTTGCAGTCCATGTGTTTTTGGGAATTCTTCTTTGTGCACCATACCAGTGCTTGGACTGTCCTTCTGGCTGCGAGTGTTTTGCCGTCACTCGCACGGTGAAATGTGTTTCCAAGGATCTGCTCACGGTGCCGCAAAGTGTTCCAGGATATGCAAGGACTGTCGTCATCACAGGGAATAATATTCACCAGATTGCACCTAATTCATTTGCAGAGATGGAGAATGTCACCAACATCATTTTAAGCAATAATAGGTGAGAATGTCAGTGTTTTTCTTTTTGTTATGTTCATGTATATTTGGATTATTTGACTAACTTTGTTGATGTGTATCTAATAAATGAACTATGTCTGTTTCTGTGAATGTGGTTTTCATTGATTCACTTGGACAGCACAGTGAGATGCATGACTTGTATCCAAGTATGAGAGTAATATTAAATGTCCAAGGACAGATGTGACAGTGTTAGTCGTCTTCACAGGATTACAGAGATGACATCCCACAGCTTCTCTGCCCTCATCAACCTGCGCTTCCTGGACCTCAGCGGGAACCAGCTGGCGCTCATCCATCCGGAGGCTCTCAGCATACCCGGCAGTCCCCTTCAGGAGCTCAACCTGAGCCGCTCGCTGTACAACTTCACCGCCCTGACGGACCTCACCACGGCTCTGCGCTGGGGCGGCCTCAGGGGTCTCCTCCGCCTCGACCTTTCTGGGAACCACCTCGCTCTGCTTCCCCCCGGGATGTTCTCACACCTTCCCAATCTGCAGCAGCTCTTCCTCACTAACAACTCTCTGGTAGCTGTCTACAGTGGGACCTTCTCTGGCATGAACCATCTGGAGGTGCTGGACCTGACACGGAATGCCTTCAAGACATTCAGTGCCGAGGCTCTACAAGAGCTGGACAGGCTCGGGAACGTCCGCATCCTTCTCGGTGACAACCCATACACTTGCTCTTGTGAAATCCACAATTTTGTCATCTGGCTGAATGAATCAAGGGCTCAGCTAGATGTGGATGCCGTGAGATGCACCTCACCGAGAGCACTGAGCGACACCCGGCTGCGAGGGCTCAGCGTCCAGGCTATTGGGTGCGTCGTTCCAGTCCAAGCGGAGGTGGCTGACCTCACCCTGCAGACATCCTATGTTTTCCTGGGGCTGGTGCTTGGGTTCGTGGGAATGGTCTTCCTCTTTGTGCTCTACCTGAATCGCAAAGGCATGAAGAAGTGGATCAATGAAATGAGAGATGCGTGTAGAGATGTTCTGGAAGGGTACCACTACCGATATGAGATCGACTCGGACCCCCGCCTGGGACACATCTCAGCAGATAACGGTGGTGGCAGCAGCAGCAGAAGGGCGCAAGGGCATTTAAGATTATCGCTGTCACAGCAGCTGCCAAATGACACCTGCATTGTCCAGGTTCCCTCAGACGCAAAGGTCAAACAAGTGACAGCCACACCACCTTTGAACTTATGATCTCTTACTGAAACTAAAATAATTTGACAAAATATGAGCTAGATGTAGATATGAATAGTTTAGGCCAGAAAATGTATAAATTAATTTAGCATTTTTGAGCTTCCTGTACATACTGCAGTTATAAATCTCACCCTAAAAGTGCCTTTGTGTTTTTGAGGCATAGAGGCATTGTATATGTAAAGTGACATTATTACTGTATGTTTGTAAATTTTATAAGAATATAATATATAGGCTAGAGTGATATCATACTAGACTGCAAACAGTTACTGTTTTTCTTTTTTTTGGTATCTCATATTTATATATCTTGATATACTGCAGATGACTGCCAGATAGATACAAGACATAGGTGGTAGCTCAGTGGCATGTTGACCTAAGAAACTGTAATCCATAGACACCCAGTAAATTGTAGACATTTATTAGATTTTCTATGGTTCAACTATAAAAACATGAATCCTTTTTAGCCAGCTATGTGTCGTCATTTTGAGTGGTATTCATAATGTGAACTGTATCAGAATAATCAAAGGAGTAAATATTAAAGCCCCTGTATGATATGAAATCTGTATTTACATTAATAATAAATAAAATGACATTTTGATGTATTTAATTTTTCTTGTTCATCTGATTTATTGTGACTGCAGTAAAAACTACAAGACAGCGTGCTACACAGATCCATTCATTTTTCTCCAGGTGAGGTGGCCCCGCTATTCCACGTCAGAGAGTGTGTGTGATTAAGTGTTTCCACTGAGGGAAAAATGGGGCAGAATGAAAGATATTTGGAAATACACCTGCTGGCTGTGCAGCTGCGCACCTCTATGTGCCTGTCAGAATCCCCCTGTGTGTGTGTGTGTGTGTGTGTGTGTGTGGTGGTGGTGTGGGGTGTAACAGGGTGCTTTTGTTTAAAAAAAAAAAAAAAAGTTCACTTGTCACAATGTGAAGCGCAGGATTTCATCATCACTTGTTATGTTGCATCACACAGTACCATAATACAATGTGGCTATGTCCATTTTTCTCGCCATTGTTTTCCTTCTAATACGCTTATTTCTTCGTTAATCGTACTTTTCGGTCACTTTTTGTCCTCTTTCTGTTGACTGTTATCATCTTTTCCCTGTCTCTCCCTCTTCTCTACTTGTATATCCGCCCGCGTGACGTCACGAATCACCTGTGGGTGGGTGTAGGATCTGGGATTAGCTGTAGCCGCAGGTAATAGCCAAACATTGGGAGACTGTCGGCAACACAAGGTTGTGAATTTTACCTAAAGAAAGACGATAAAGAGCGAAGCTGCGCTGTTCGGGTCGAACCTTGGGTCTGAAAGCTTTGTTGTTTCGTGGAGGTAAAGTCACCTGGAAATCTGTAGGCGGTCAAAATCCGTCTCTTTTTTTTTTCTCTATTTGAAGCGCTAGCAGAGGAAAGTTTTCGGTCTGGGACTTCCGCGGTTTGCTCGCTGAACAAGTTATCTGGGATAAAAGACAGCCACAATTGTTTCCTCTTATGCGGTAAGTGACTGTTTTGTAAGTAAAATTAAAAACAGTTAAAAGTTGAATGAGTTTTGGTGTGAAGATCCCTCCCCTCCCCCCCGGCACATGTACTGAAGGCCAAACAAGCTTTAAGGGCGCGACGGAATGGGCCAAATTATTATCAGGCCAGCAATCAGTTTACTCAGTTTTATTTACAGTCTGAGAATTTAACAGGAAGTTACTTTACTGGAAGTTAAGTGTTTACTACAGATGTCTTGAATGCAGACTGTTTCAGTGTGCTATGGTGCGTTTAATGCTGCAAGCGTGTGTGGCAACAAAAGGGGAGGTTTACATCTGGTTATTGTTTCTAAACATGCCTCTTCCACACCAGGTCCCAGGCATTTTGAGCCATGCCTGGTCACAGCACAGGGGCTCCCCAGGCGTCCCGCCACCACAAACACCACAGCTCCGGCTCCAGGTCAGAAAAGTACAGACAACATCGGACTATATCCAGAGACAGCACTGCCAGCCAAGACTCCTACAAGGATCCCCACGGGGAGCATCTACATGAGCACCACGCTGACCACTCCCGGTATTCAGAGAACAAGTACAGTCGCAGCAGAGGAGGCCATCCACGAAATGGCACGGCGCGGGGCTCGGAGACCATAGGTTTCATTCCCGGGTCGGCAGACAACACGCCTACCAGCAGACAGGCCTGTGGCTCCTGCGCCTCTATGGGCTGGAGCAGCTGTAAGGCTCTTATCTGCTGTGTACTGACCTGTGGATTTTATGGCACCCGAGAGCCCTGTCTGCCTGTTAACGAGAGCTCCACAGACCATCCCCCTAAAGCAGGTAGCGAGCCTCACCCTCCTAATGGCATGGCTTTGAGCAACCCCACCTGTGGCAAACAGGTTGAGTGCAGCAAGCCCACCAAACCCTCAAAGCTGCCCACAAGTGACAGCTTCCGCTACCCTGACGTGCGCATCGCAGGTCAGACAGTAAAGTATACGGTCCCTGCCACCAAACGGACCCGTGCGCCTGGCAAAGGCGAAAGCCACAGGCCGGTCAGCAACACCAGTCTGTTATCCCGGGACTATGAGTTAGACGACCTGAGCGAAACGGGCACGGACATTGACTCCCTCATCACCAAGAAGCTGCTGGAGCTTTACGCCCTGCACCAGATCGACCAGCTGGCCAAGTGCACCTCCGACTCGTCTTTCTCCCGCAAGACCAACGAGATCAGCGAGCTCATCTACAGCATCGCCCAGGATTACAACCTGGAGGAGCAGGAGGCCGAGTGCAAGCTGGTGCACGGGGTCATACGCATCAGCACACGAAAGGGCAAGAGAAACAAGAGCCATCAGTCCACCGGACAGCGTCCTAATGGGAGGAGCGACGGGACTCTTCCTGACAGCGGCAACGAGACCATGACCAACACCTTCATAAGCAGTGACTGTAAGAATATCACTCAACATGTTTCAAAACCAATTAACGTGAATGATTACTCCTGTATAAATATTTATGAGCTACCATTTGACAAGGCTTTTCGCCTCCACCTGGCGGCTACATACCAAATATACCAGTCATCAGACCTGATTTTCCTTAATGACTCATCGTGTCTGTTGGAACGCTGCTGAAGCTCCTTTGTTTAGCTCGTAGTCTTAAACCCTGATATGCGAGGCATTTTACAGGCAATGACCTAATAACAACTGGTTAATCTGAGGCAAGCTGATACAGGTGCACATTGTCTCTTAAAACATATTGCACAACAGACAGGATGACCAGATTAATTGTAAACTGAGAACCTATTAATAATAATGAGCACTGAAGCTCCTCATCTGCTCGTGCTCATTTTTTCTTTCCTTTTTTTTTCGCGCCCCTGCTACAGTTCCGGAGGTCAAAGTGTCAGAGCAGACGCCATCAGATGAGCTGGCAAGGAAAATGAGACATTACAGCGGGAAAAGTGAGTATTGTGGGAATTTTCCAAGTCGGACCCTTTTGTGTCTCCCTTTGTGTTGAATTGTGGGGGAGAAAAAAAAAAAGCATGTTTGAGGGGTTAAGAGTTGAATTAGATCCAGAATCATTCAGCACCAGAGTGTGATTAGTGGTTAGAAATATTGCACATCATCAACTTTAATTGTTTTCATTGTGTTGATAGAGCTACAGTCTTTATATGTCCTGGTCATTGAGGTATAATTACCTCCCCGCTGTGTGAATCAGTGCGCAAGGCTTCGTCTCTGCAGCCCATTGTACCTGCTGCAGCTGCAGGCGTTCTCTTACCTCCTCTCTACTTTCCAGCAACATACAGTGAAAGCCCCGCATTCCTGCCCTTTTCTCTGCATATTCCAATCCCTCACTCATTAGCCACCTCCTCCCCTCATCTGCCACCTTACACCCACCTATCAATCTGCCCCAACAATTCTCCCCCCCTCCGGCTGAGTGGTCATGCTACACCACCTGCAGATCAAGTCGCATTAAATATATACCACACGGTTTATTATGTAATTTTAGTGAATAACTAAGGTTACAGATGGATTACCATGCAGCAGCCTCTCTCTCTCTCTTTTTTTGTGTTGTTGTTCTGCAAAGAGGCTCTTAAAAAGAACAAGGTGTCCTGTTACGTGTCTTTGAATGAGGGTTCACCACATTGTGTTTTCGCAACTTTCACATTGCGGCCTGGGAATGTGTCAGCATCCTGATATTTTATGTTGCACCTTGTATGTGCACGAACATGCGCCGTATTGGCTATTTCTGTGCTATGCTATTAACTGCTATGTTTTCTTGTTCAAATTATCAAGTGTTTTTTCCTCTCTTGCAGCGTACTACTCCAGCACCACCACAGCCTACTCGGCCTACCATCATGACACCGAAACAGACTCATCAGGTGCTCCTCTGCTTCTCTGAAAGTACCTATAGTGACAAGGGATGTAGCCAACCTTCTTCTATCATTTATGCTGTTACTGAGTGGAGCACCTTCTGGGCGGTTGTACTGTTCCTTTTAGTGGTCCGGCTAATGTTTGCTGTTGGAAACATTTTATTGTTCCAGCAAATGACCCCACTGAGGAAACAATGTTTTTTTGTTGTTGTTGTTTTTGTTTTGTTTTGTTTTGTTTTGTTTTGTTTTACACAGGGAAAGACAAAGTGTTTATGTATTAGTATGCAGTGTTGCAAGTTGTTTTCAGAAAAAGAAACGCTCCATGCAGTCTTAGCAGTCAGGTCATAGGATAGAGACTGATGGTAAAACATAACCGTCCTCATTCTTGTCTGTGTGATTGTTTGTGCAAGCCATTGTGCATGTACTGTGCCAATGGGTTTATTGACTCCTGTCATTTAGACTCCTTAGAGGCATGCCTTGTTCTGAAAACTGTATTGTTAAGCCATATTTTGATGTACATATTTTTTAAGTCAATATTACTTTCTGGATTGCTGAACCATTTGTTGAAACCAGTTTTCTGTTGTTGTTGTTTTTTTACTCAAAGTCCTGTTTTTAACAAAATAAAAATCTCCATGCTTGTTTACACCTTTTCACATGTATTCCCCAAGGAAACTGAATGTATAGTAGTGATGTTTAAGTCATCTATTGCTTATTTTAGCCTACAGAAACACATTATCTAAAGATACAGTTACTTTAGATGGCATTGCCCTGGCCTCCAGCACCACTGTAAGGAACCTCAGAGTTATCTTCAATCAGGAAACACACATCAACATTTTTTCACCTATGTAATATTGCAGACATCAGGCACATCCCACCTCTAAAAGATGAAGCAAAAACTAGTTCATGTATTTGTAACTTCTAGCCTGGATTATTGCAATTCTCACCAGGCTGCCCCAGTAAGTCTCTGAAGTGTCTCGAGCTGATCCAGAATGCTGCTGCACGTGCACTGACAAGAACTAGGAAAAGTATTTTACATATTTGTCCCATATTAGCCTCTCTGCACAGGCTCTAGAACAAAATTTAAAATCCTACTCCTCAACTACGAAGCTCTAAATGTTCAGGCACTGTTGTACCTTGGAGAGCTTGTAGTGCCCTTTTACCACACGAGAACACTGTGCTCCCAAAACGCAGGGTTACTTGTGGTTCCTCCCCAAAAGTAGAATGGGAGGCAGAGCCTTCCAGTTTGGACCCAGGAGACAGACGCCTTCTGCACATTTAAGAGCAGGCTTAAAACTTTCCTTTCTGGTAAAGCTTATAGTTAGGACTGGCTTAGGCTTGCCTTGAACCATCCCCTAGTTATGCTGGTATTGGTATAGGCCTAGATTGCTGAGGGACTTCCCATGATGCACTGAGCTCCTCTTCCCTGTTACTTTCTGCAGGTATTTCTGCCTCTGGAAATACCCCCCCCCCTGTTGAGCCAGCAGCCAGCAGGCTGAAGCAGATAGTCGCCCCCACCCACAGCCCAGGTCTGCTCAAGGTTTCTGTTAAAAGGGAACTTTTCCTTGCCACTGTTGCCGAATGCTCTTTATGAAAAGTGCCCTGAGATTATGTTATGATTTGGCACTACATAAACAAAACTGGCCGCTCTGTGCTTGCAGAGCTTTGCATCAACTTTTTTTTTTTTTTTTTTTTTTTTTTGCTTTCTCTCTCTATACAAGCCAAAATAACACTGGTCTAATTTAAACTAATGCAGGTCCTTTTGTTTTGCAGCAAATTATTTGCTCACATGTCAACGGGTCTGTGCTTCACAGAGTTTTCTGCTACTGTTTTTCTTCTGTCTACTTTTCCTTTTTATCTCTCAGATTATTGTTGTCAAGCTCATCTCCCCTAGGTCACTGTGTTATACCAGGCAGGCTTTTTCCGCCCTCAGCCAAAGAAGGAACTTGTTTGGCTGGTTCTGACAAAAAGGAAATAAAATCCTGGGGTTTGTCTTTGTTATTTATTGCAAAAGGGAGAAGCGATGCAGAAAATCAGCCTGATTTCAGTAATCTGTCCTGTCCTGTTGAGTCAAATGAATTGTAGTTGTAGTTATCAATAATGTATATTTTAAGATTTAAAGATGTGTACCTTCAGGTGACAGGCCTGTTGTTGCAGCCGCCAACCAAAAATATGTAGTAACTATATTTAATGACAGATAGCACCGATAATAAATCTGTTTCTCAACAGTCGGTCTACTTACATACTTTCAGTTGTAGTTATAATTACAGTGTTGTTTTGAGTTATGGGAATGTGTTTGTTTTGTGCAGTATTGTCTCATTTTCAACCTTAAAACATAAAGAAATTAAGTGAGCATCTGGAAGCAGGACAGAATAAGGCAGACAGCTGCATTAGCATCAAGAAATAACTCTAAAACATTCATGGAAAACTATTCTTTTGAAAATAGACAAAAATACTTTCTAGTTATTCGTATCGAGAAAAAAAAACCCTCAAAACATTCTCTGCTCAACAAATCCCAGTAAACTAGAAAAGAGCAAATTATCCACCAGATGTTGAGCTTTTAGATTTTCCTCTGTTTGTGTCGCAGTTGCCCTGTGTAACCCCATTTCCTATGGCTCTCTGCCCCTACCAACACATTCCTGTTTTACCTGTATGAGGTGTCATGTGAAGGCTCACTGTTTCACAACTAACATACCACAGGCTAGGATGATTCAGGAGGGCTTGTTCTGTATCATAGTGTAAAGATTGTTAACAGCAACCTGAGATTTTTAGGACACTTGATTTAGCATGCAGATATTTCTTCCATTTAATTTTTGCGTACTAAAAATGTGATGATTGCTTTGTTTAGGGCTTTTATTTTCTTAAATGTTTGTGTGCCTCAGGTCCACTTTTAAGGCTTCTGCTCTTCTGTAGTTTGCCTGAGTAAATACATGATCTTTACTAACTTCCATGAGAGGGAGACAAAGTACCTCTGGAAAACAACAGGGCTGTAATGCTACACCATTTGTGGTCAGAAAATGAAATATGAAGTGGGGGGGGGTTACTTTCCTTATCAAAATCATCTGGACAAGAATTCAAAATAAATGAGCTTAAGCAATACTTGGCTGCTCAGCATGACAGTAATGACAGACCTGCCAAATAAATGAACTGTAGGGGTGAAGGTGTTCAGAACAGTGTGTCACTGTCAGGTGTATTAAACAAATATTATGTCAGATTTGGCTTGTTGTGAGTCTTTTTAAAAGCCAGAGACACATTCACGTACAAAAATATATTTATTTGAAATGTTCTGTAAATGCAGACAAAACATATTTACAACACTAAAGCAAACAGTGGATACAGCAGATAAAATCTTTTCAGACTGGGCTAAAGTGACCTCAGCTTCAATAATACATTCATAGTTTACTAATCCACAATGTTTGTTGGCTCAATCATAAGTGGTTTTTTTTGTTTTTGTTTTTTGTTAGGCATTCCTTCATTTCATGAGGGAACATTGCTGAGGTTGACAAAAAAGTTCTGCATCGCTGCTGTTAAAAAATTCAACTTTTGTCCAGGACAGTCACATGAGGTCCTCCACCTCCTCCTATCTGCAGAAGAGCATGTCGACCAGCAGCTCCAGCAGATCGGCCTGGCCTATCACGGGCCGGAAGAAGAGTTCGGTGATGAGGCTGGGCGTGATGCTCTGCAGCACGGAGGCTGTGAGGAGGACGCGAGCAAAGCGCTCCTGGTCCCCCGGGCGCAGGAGTTGGACCACCTCGCTGAGGGCATGCTGAGCCTCCTGTTGCAAGCCTTCGACGAACAGAGCTGCCTTTAAATCTGGAACATCTGTTGGTAGCAAAGACAAGAAATGAGTTTTTGCACAGTAGCCGGACAGCAGGCATTTAAAATTGACCCCTGAGAACCAAACTTTTTGTATTTACAGAGCAAAACAAACCTGGATTAAATATTGTGGTCCCTTTGAGATATGCGTACTCCTTTGGACTCAAATCCAAACTCCAAAACTTTTTGAGGCAGGACTTGAGTTTGCTGACACCGGCCATGGTGGGCTGCTCCCTCTCCATCTCAGGGCTCTCCTGACGGTTCAGCAGAATCTTTTTCAACATGCTGTCAGTGGGGGTGTCCATCACCTCAAAGTCCACATGCTCCTGGGCCAGACCCAAAATGAAGAGCGGCGCCCAGCAGCTTTTTAGAAGTGAGAACTGGTCGTTTGGTGGCAGCTGGTTAAAAGCAGGCAAGTTCTTCATGAAATGGACGGTTTTAACCAGAACTGCTGAAGCTTCTTTGCAAATCTCAGCTGGCCTTTTCAGGCACACTGTCCGTCGTAGCTCGCAGTTGCATCTATGTGGTACTGAATTGTAGTTGAAGTTGTTTTGTCTTGGTTTGCTGTTATCCATTTGGCACAGGATGTTGTAGAGAATAGGGTTTGAAAGCCTTTCGCTGTTGGCTGAACAATGACACTCATTATCCATTTTGTAGCTTGGTGTAGATCTGCGTAGTCAAATGCAAGTGTCCTCTCATAGGATGAGCTTGTGAGTACTGCTGCTGCTAACGCCAGTGTCCCTGTATTTATAGGGCCAACCCACCCCGCTCAGTGGACCTTGACTTGTCAATATAGTCTCCGTGAAAAACAACCGTGTGCTCTGCCAGGTGACTGCTGGAATAACCCTGGGAAACCAATAAGCTTTTCTCAATGAAAGGGAGCTGGTGGAGTAACGCCTGGATATCAAGAGGGTTGGGCCTTATCTCGTCGCTGGTGTCATTAACCCAGGCAGTACCAAGCTACCAAGGACTGCAGAGGTAATCAGCCCCAAACTGTGTCCCTGCACTCTGCCAGCTCACACCTGGAGAGTTGGAAAGAGGCAACAGCAGAGAGAGGGCATTGACCTGTATGTTAAGTCCTCTTTTTTTTTCTGTAATCCCTACAACAGCACATTTTGGTTGTTTCTATGAAAGTGCCTAATACAATCTCTTTTCACAATATTGCCTTTGATGTTGATGAAATAAATTTATATCAGTCAACATGGCTTGCCTAACAGCTCTACAGATATGTTGCCAGAATTTTAGAAATCTTTAGTCCACCTCCAGCCACCTAACACAACCTTTATCACCCTCTGTAGAGTTTGACCACAGACCAAAAAGAAATCATCCTGTTATATATTTGGACTGCTGATATTTTATTTATTCACACAATAGATTTTAAATATACAGAGTTGAAGAAGTCTAGTGGCTTATTACTACACTACTAGAGACTGCACTAAGGCACAAATTGCAAACATCATCGTGCCAACATGCTCACGACGACAATGCTAACATACTGATGCTAAGTAGATGTAATGTTTACCATGCTCATGTTAGAGTTAGCATGTTAATATTTCCTTATTAACATCAAACACAGCTGAGGCTGATGGGAATGTCATTAGTTTTGCAGATATTTGGTCATAAATCAAAGTACTGGACAAATTAAAATTTTGACCTAATGATGGCGCTACACAAAGAATTTAAGGAATTGAAGTCAGTATTTTAAAGGGGACATGAGAGGGTTTTGATCAGTCCATCCAATTGTTGTTGAGACTCTTCACAAAAATGTATGATGGCGCATACTAAAGGAAAAGTCACAGGATCACCAAAGTGATTAGGATTTATCCTCTGGGGAACATGAATGTCTGTACAAAATTTGATAGCACTCCATGTCATAGTTATTGAGATATGTTAGTCTAGACCAAAGTGGTGGACCGGCTGACCAGCATTACCTTCCATAGAGATATGCAGCTAGAATGTCTAAAAATAGTGGAATCAGTCACTGTGTACTATAAGTTTTTACCTGTAGAATATAATTTGTCCCCTGGTTGTTGCAATTATTGGATATCTAATATAGGCATAAAATACCCCAAATTTAAGGAAGGGGATAGAGCTTATTGACCACAGTGTCCATAATGGTATAGCTACAGCCCTGCAGCTTTGCCCAGTCTTCTAAAAATATCATGACGATGTTAATATATCATCATGAAAAATAATTCACACATAGTGCAGTTTAAAGACAGATGAAATACCACAATGTGAAGACACTTCCATCGTCATTTTGCTGTATTTTTTTTTTCATGCGCAAGTTCCTTGTGTGCTATTGTGAATAAATAGTTAAAACAACATGCGTAATTTTAGATAAATTTGCATTTGGGTACAGTAATGTGAAATCCAACTTTGTTTTACTTTTTTGCTTTAGTCACGAGGCTGAAATTTGTTCAGTCTTTGGCTCAACAGATACTGTGGACAGACTGAGCCTTTCCGTCACTGTCAATGGAATGACTTCAGACAGCGTCCTTCGTCGTTA